>NC_048304.1:36503011-36602595 GCF_013100865.1 Trachemys scripta elegans
CGATTGGCTGAACAAGAAGTAGGATTGAGTGGACGTGTAGGCTCTAAAGTTTTACATTGTTTTGTTTTTGAGTGCAGTTATGTAACAAAAAAAAAAATCTACATTTGTAAATTACACTGTCACAATAAAGAGATTGCACTGCAGTACTTGTATGAGGTGAATTGAAAACTACTATTTCTTTTGTTTATCATTTTACAGTGAAAATATTTGTAATAAAAATAAATACAAAGTGAGCACTGTGCACGTAATTTCAATTACAACACAGAATACAAATATAATTGAAAATGTAGAAAATATCCAAAAATATTTAAATAAATGGTATTCTATCATTGTTTAACAGTGTGATTTAATCGCAGTTAATTTTTTACATCGCGGTTAATTTTTTAATTGCTTGACAGCCCTATTTATCACCCTTTATAACAACCTGTTATGTACTTGAAGAGTGTATCATGTCCCTCCTCAGTCTTTTCTTCTCCAAACTAAACAATCCCAATTGTTTCAATCCCTTCTCATTGGTCATGTTACATAGGACCTGTCATCGTTTTTGTTGCTCTCCTCTGGAGTTCATCCAGTTTGTCCACATCTTCCTCAAAAGTGTGCTGCCCAGCACCAGATATAATACTCCAATTGAGGCATCATCAGTGCTGAGTAAAGTGGAAAAATTACTACTTATGTCTTGTTTACAAAACTTGCTAATACATCCCAAAGTGGTGATTACTTTTTTTGCATCAGTATTATATTTTTGACTCGTATTTAGTTTGTGGTCAACTATAACCCCCAGATCTTTTTCTGCAGTTTTCCTACCTAAACAGTTATTTCCCATTTTGTGTTTATGTAATTGATTATTCCTTCCTAAGAGAGGTGAAAACATTATCTGTTCTTATCAGTTTAATACCTGATAGGTTCTTTTTTTGCATTTGTCCTGATTGAATTTCGCCCTATTTACTTCAGACCATTTCTCAAGATCATTACAGATTCTAACCCTGTCCTCCAAAGTGCTTGCAAGCCCTCATAGCTTGGTATCCTCTGCAACTGTTTATAAGTGTACTCCCTATGCCATTATCCAAGCATAATCTTGTTACCTTGTCAAAAAAAGAGGTAGGTTAGCTTGATGTGATTTGTTCTTGGGAAATCCATGTTGACTGTTACACATTACCTTCTTATATTCCAGGTGCTTACAAACTGATTGATTATTTGAACCTTTATCTTTCTGGGTACTGATGTTAAGATGACTGGTCTATAATTCCCTCTGTTGTCCTTTTTCCCCCCCCCTTTTTTTTTATAGATTTTCTTTTTTCCAGTTCTCTGGGATCTCTCCAGTCTTTCACGAGTTCTTACAGATAATCACTAATTGCGCAGAGATCTCTTCAGCCAGTTTCTTCACTATTTTGGGATGTATTTCATTAGACCCTGCCTACTTGAAGACCTCTAACTTGTAATTCTTAATTTGTTCTTCCCATATTTTAGCCTCTGAACCTACCTACCCCATTCATACTTATGTTCCCTATGTTAGTCATCCAATCACTGCTAACCTTTTTGCTGAAAACTGAAACAAAAAAGGCATTTAACACTTCAGCCATTGCTGCATTTTCTGTTATTGTCTTTGTCTCCTCACTGAGTAATGGGCCTACCCTGTCCTTGGTCTTCCTCTTGCTTCTAATGTATTTGTACAATATTTTCTGGTTACCCTTTATGTCTTTAGCTAGTTTAGTCTCATTTTGTGTCTTGGTCTTTCTGATTTTGTTCCTATTCATCCTTTGTAATTTGATCTAGGTTTCACTTTTTGAATAACTCTTTTTTTTTTTTTTTTTAATTTCAGGTAATTGAAGATCTCCTGGTTATACCAGGGTGGTCTCTTGCCATAATTCCTATCTTTCCTGCACACTGAGATAGTTTGCCCTTAATAATGTCTCTTTAAAAACTGCCAGCTCTCCTGAACTCTTTTTTCTCTTAGGCTTGCTTCCCATGGGATCTTACCTACCAGCCCTTTGAGTTTGTTAAAGTCTGCCTTCTTAAAGTCCATTGTCTTTATTCTGCTGTTTTCCCTTCCACCATGCCTTAGTATCACGAACTCTGTCATTTCATGATCACTTGCACCCAAGCTGCCTTCCACCATCACATTCTCAACCAGTTTCTCCCTATTTGTCAGAATCAAATCTGGAACACCCTTTTCCTCAATAGAATCAAGGAAGCAATCATCCAAAGCCCATTGCTGCACTTGGAGTGCATGTATGGGTGTGTATATGCTCCAGCATGAAGTACTCTCTATGTTAAGTATCTGTCATCAGAAGATAAATTTAAAGGACTTTCACTAAGATTGTGGCCACTGGTCTGAAAATGTGTTAGTTACGTATCAAAGTTAAAAGATATCAAAAGTTAGATTCTCCTAACTTCGGTATTATCCTTTCTTCCTTAGACCATTAATTTGATTGTAATTAGGGTGCTACTAACCTTTTTCTGTTTTAATCTTTTATCAAGTTGCGTTATTAGTCATATTTGCCTCTGCTAGAAGAGTAAATGAACTGTTCGTTCTGTTTGCAGACATCTGTTGTTGATTATGATAAAGTAGATGTTTTAACTATTCCCAGAATCCTCCTTAAAATCAGCATCCATTGTCAATCTAGAAATTTCACATCCATCTCTTTGCCCTAAACTTAGATAGAAAAAAAATCATGGCTCCTTCTTGCTATGACCAGTTTTAAAATTGTACATAGACCACGTGTTTGTACTCCTTGGTGCACTAAAGCATCATCTGTATGAAATAAGTAGTTGACAGGTATCAGCATAACAAAATGCCAGAGTATTTAGAACTAATTGGCAGTCTCAGCAGATAAGGCTAGGAATTAGTGGGAAATAGCTGAGAAGGTTGTTTTGGCCTCTATCTTAGAGGTGGCTTCTCCAGGTTTGAGTTGAATCACATTGATGCATCATTTTGATGAAGCTAACACTACTGCCACCAATGCTGTATTGTCATGTGGGTAAATGGCGGCCCTCGTTCTGGGCTCCCAGTCCAAAGCTTTTCACAAGCAGTATTTTCATTTCATACTTTTTATAGCCAAATGGAATTTTGTTTTTCAAAAGATTTGATTGCTTGACTCACTGCTGATATTTCACTAAGGCATTAAGAAAGGGCAAAATGCCTCTGGCCTCAGATAGCTAAATGGATTTGTAGGTCAGTTTTGGAGGCTTTTATCCAGTGTCTGTTAAAGTGATTTCATGTTCTTAGACCAAAAGAAAATCTTCTGTGAAGAGCGAGACCCTCAGCTGGTGCAAAGTGCTGTAGTTCCATAGGATCTGGCCCAAAATCTCTAAGGCAGCCCTCTAGACTCAACACCTTTACACCTTGAATTAGAGCCTTTATGCTGTAGGTCTCTAATCTTTATAACCGTCTCTTCTTTTCTTTCTCATAATTTTTTTTAATCATGGTTCATTTTTCTTATAACCATGAGTTTGTGTTATGAATATTGTATAAGCAGAAAGGAAAATTCCTATGTGTAAATTTTCCTACGTGTAAATTGGGGTTCCAGGAATGTGGATAGATGCCCATCCTACTCTTTTCATGATCATATTAACATTAATTTTTGGTTTGGGGTTTTTCTTTGAGAGGGGGAAGGAGGAAAGCAGGTAAAGTTATGATTTAGCCTAGGAAAAATTATCTAATATCTTCTCAATCTGCAGAAGATACAGTCTCTGGTGGATGGGAGAAGTCTTACTTTTTTGATTGGTCCTTTGTTTTCCTTGCTTAGCAACTGCTAGAATGGGAAGTTCATGAGTTCATTTCACTGCAAATGCTGAGCAGAAACTCAGTTCACTAGTAGGGAAAATTTCCTGTCATAGATTTTTTGTGTGTGTTTGTTTTTGGTGTTATGAAACTAGAAATTCAGGGAGATCCAGAATTCTAAAGTGTGATTCAAGAATATAAGAATACAGCGCTTAAATATTTTTCTTCTGATGAAATAATCTGTTTTGGATTAGGGGAGGATTATTTTACAAGTTTGTCCTCATGAGGTAACTGCATACACTACTTATTTAGCTTCAAATGAAATGAGCCATCAAACTTGATTTAAGAGATTGTGAGATGGAAGTTTTTGAGACTTCTCAGTTTTGATGAAATATATATATTTTTCTGATCTGCCTAACACTTAGTTGGGCATCAAATGTGTAATAGTGTAATGTCGCAGAGCATGGGGACTGAATGTTGGGTTATTTGGTAATGTTATTTTCGGTGTTAAAAAAAAAAAAAAAAAAACGTGAGGAAAGGGTTGTATGATCATCCTTGTATAAAAATAGCAGGGTCACCTTGTTCTTTTAAATTGATTTCACTAGCATTAAGAAATGCAATATCCTTCAGCTCATCCGGAAAGCTGCAAACCGTTCATTTTTACAGGTGTCCATTGTGTCCTAATTTTTAGTAAATAGACATGGCGATGAAATTACTGGAGCTGTGAAAGTATTGCATTACAAATTGTGGACGTCTGCTGGGTAGCAGCCCTGGAAACATAACATGTTTATGCTGTGAGCGGGACTTTGTCATTTAAAATGTGAGCAAAAATATATGACTGCCTAAGCCACAGATTTATAGCAGGAAATCCTCACCATTTAATATGTTTGTCAGAAAAATAGCTGCGTACTTTTTATTTTTGTGGTATTTGAAATCATGCAGAGCTAAATTTGGACATGTAGAAAGGAGTGTAAATTACACAGAATTAAATGATTGTGAAGGAATCGGAATCTAATAGAGTCAAAGCTGTTGTGATGTATATTTCAAGAAGCTGGAAGAAGATGTAAATTAAAGGAGGGGGTTATCCCTTCTTTGATTTATCCCTTCTCCCACCTTTGTAGTAATTGCATTTTCTGTTGCTCTTCTCTTCTTGCCCTTCAGCTTGTGAGTTGCACCATCTTAGATGCCTCTTACTTTTCCACATAATCTGGGATTTAGATATGTTGGTTAGATGATTTTTTTTGTAATTATGTTTTCAGAGGACATGGCACTCTCTCATTGATAGCACAAGATATGTCTTCAGTTTAGCATCTGATGTTGATGGTTATTCTAGACCTTGGCTTATGATGTATCAACTTCCATGGTACGTCTGAAGCTTCTTACGTAGTATGATTGGATAGCCTAGCTCCGGGAAAGATCAGGGAGAATGGTCAACCTAGTTTGGATGAGTACTGCAGAAATGCAGTTGGAGAGATTTTTAGTGCCTCTTCACCATGAAGATCCATTTCAAAGCCAATACACCATTAAAACTAAAACAACTCTATGGGTTTTACAATATGACTACATTTATTTTAAAACGACATCAGTCTGCCTTCTAACTCAGCCAGTCTAATGTTACTTATGGAAAGATGAGGTTTGGGGAAAAACTCAAATGCACATGGGAATGAAGGAAATGAAATAAGTGGCTTTGTGTTTATATTTCTCCCTAGAAAACCTGAAAAAGGAGTCCAGTATCTAATTGAGAGAGGTTTCGTGCCAGACACTCCAGTTGGTGTCGCCCATTTTCTCCTGCAAAGGAAAGGACTCAGCAGACAGATGATTGGAGAGTTTTTGGGCAATCGACAGAAGCAGTTCAACCGAGATGTATTGGAGTGAGTAGTGTGTGAGGGGATGGGATGGCGCACTCAGGTATTCACGTGTACCCTGTGGGACACTTACAGGGGCTAAGGCTCACAAAATATTTTGTGTATGGAATGAAAGTGGTGTTTTCAAAGAAAAAACTGCCCGAGTGTAAGGATTAACAAAGAACAGGCAAAAATAAATACTCTTCCTTACTTGCCAGCAATGCTAACATTTTTCAATAAAACTGATCAAGTAGGATGCTTATAAGGATTTATTTACATTACAGAATTCACGTTTACTCTAAATTTATGTTGTAATTTAACTGGGGAGGACTGTCTATTAATTTTGAGAGCGTTTTCCTTCCTCAAGTTCTGAAATAATTTACTGTGTGAAATTTTAAAAAAAAACATTATATGCTACACGACACTTCATCAGTAAAGGAACATGAAAATAACCATTACTATTTCATAGATACACACGCACTTCTTATGCTGGCACTTGTCTAATAAGGGTGTCTGAGAACCAGTTTCTTGGAAAGGATTAGATAAAAACCTATTTCAAAAGGAAAGCAAAGTGGAGCAGCAAATTACACTCACCAACAGTTTGGTTAAGGTTATTCAAATAGTGTCTGTTAAGGATGGAGGTTGCTTTTGTTTATTTTAAGTGATTTGATATTTCATTTAGCAGCGATTCTTTTCAAGACCTGTATGGATGACTCACTCACTAACAAAGCTTGTTGCATCTCACCCCAGATTTATTGACTTGTGCGCATGTGACTTGCATGAAGAATTACCACTTACTGCACAAACAGCCAGTTAGATGTTTAACAGGCTATGTAACTGCATAGGGTACATGGAGGGTGGGGGGAAATACCCTTTTCCCAGTGCAAAAAGACAAAACAAAAATTCTAAACCCACAGTTTTGGCCAAGACCATAACAAAAAATTGCTGAGATTTGCATAGAAATAGCCCTTATTGAGGACTGAATGCTTTTCCTGGCTTTAGGGCCTGTGGGGGATTTTCAGTTTAAAAATGATTGGAAAATCACTTCCTGAGCCTGGTCAAGAGAGGCTTAATTCAGCCCCCAGGGAAAATCTTCCCTTGACTTTACTGGAGATGAATCAGGCCCTAGGAGCCCCACTCAGCATTGCTAACTCACTAACCTCTTGCGATGTTATCCCAAGTCTCATGGTAGTTGGTGTTTCTCATGTAATCCAGGAGCCATGTGATTACATGAGAACCTGGGCATTCATTTTTTTAAAATAAGTTTCTGGCCCTAAACACTATGGAGAAAATCCTGAACACATGACCCCCTAAAGCTCCAAAAACCAGAAAGCAAAGTAAAAGAACCCCCAAAGTATTATTTTTTTAAATCTCATGATTTTTAAGCCATTTTCATAATTTTGGAGATCTGAGTCATGATTTTGGAAAGCCTGGGGTTGGCAGCGCTGCTGCTTTGTGGTATCATTGCTTACCTAAACATGGGGTGCATCCATGGGGACCTATTGTGTTGCGCAATACCACATGCTGTGGGCAGATTGCTGCACATGAACTCTTCCAGCTGCCCACGAAGGTATCATTGATGTCATCAGCTGACTGCAGGACCTGGGACTGTAGGCATAGACCAGTTGTCCCTAATCGTTAATGTATCCCGAACTCCTTCCTGCCACGCCCACCTCAATGAATCGTGGACTCCAAAGCCAAAATGGGATCATATAATTGGGAGCATCAGTCACAGGCAGTTTGTTTTTTCTAAAGCATGGAAATTAAATGCACTATGGCAATGCACAATTTCATGCACCCAAATGAAGGAAATGAAAATAAGGTTCCCACACCAACTTCTCACTAGACCTTGTTTCAAATAGGTAGTATTTTTTTTCTTACTAAATGTGTAGCTTGATCTGTTACTGTGTGTTCTACATTGTGTACAAGATTTACAATACTGTTGTTGTTAGAACCTCTCTGTCTCAACCGTGCAAGCTGAACAGTGTATTAGTATAGTTATTTGCATTTATACACACATCATAGATCTTTACTTAGAGGGGCCTTTTATTTGTAAAGCTTATGGTTCAAGAGCTGCATCTTTACTGTACAAACAGCAGGAGAAGGTAATTAAATAGGGAATGTGGGTTCTACACAAAGGAATGCAGTAAAGTTTAGTTACTTGCCCTAAAGAAGTGGCAGATTTCAATTCAACAGTTCAGCCAATCAGTCTATTCAGCAGGAAGTTTGGCTGGCCCATTCTAACCATTTGCAACCATTCCCGGGATCTGTGCCACTATTAGACTAGGGGGAAGATTTTCCAAGGAAGGCGTATTGTCTAATGATCAAAGTAAACGATGGTGAGCAAGGAAGAGGCTGGATTCTAACCTAAAATGAGTCATTGATTCACTGTGTGATCTTGGGCAAATCATTTAACCTCACTGTGCCTTGGGCAGCCTAGCAGAAAATTGGGTAAGAATCTCGTTGATAGCCAGATGGTGTATGTTTCATGAGATTTCCTGGATGGGTAAATTGCCAAAAAGGACATCCGCCTGCCTACGACCTCCTGACTGTATTTTTGCTGCAATTAATCTGTTCTTAAAATAACCTGCCCCAGTCATGTTAAGAAAAAAAAATTGTTCTGAGGCAACCCCAAGATAGCGTAATTGACTCGCATATACACTGTGAGCCTTGGCAGCAAAAAAGCACAATGGTTTTAACCAAGCTGACCTGCTATTAGGGATGTTCACACGCATTCTTTGTTGCGCTACACCAAAATGGTGACTGTCTTTTCCATCTCTGATAAAGACATGCTATCAGACTTCAAATCGTGTATTAAAAAAAATCATACTTGAAACATGATTCCATTCCCCCGTGATACTCATAACAGATAAGATAGTAAAAATAATTTTAAACATTTAATTACTTTCCATGATTGATGCTTTTAGTTTGTGTGCTTGTGACTATATACTTCATTTGTCATCACCGTGCACTTCCTGGTTCTCATACATGAGCATAAATGTGCAGATATTGCATGGGAACATTTAATTGTTTTAAAACGTCTTCATCGTGCAATTTTGAAAACCTCCAAGAAAACAATCTACGTTTCAGACTCTGGGCTGGATCATTGCAACTCTCCAGCTGCTTTACAGTGCGCCATCACTGGCTATCTGGGGATTCCCCTAATGTCTGGGTCTCCCTGGGTGGCATAGAGTTGGCATAATGTCTTGATGCTATACCTCTTGCCAGGATATGGGTAGAGCACTGCTGTACAGCAGTGATCCTTGGCTGCTAGAGTACCCTGTGGTGGCCATAAAGACACCTTTCTCCCTCCTGCCATGCCATACAAGCACAGCTGACGATCTGGCTCTCTATCCGCCTATGCACTTTCTTTTAACAAATGGGATTTGTATTAAAAAAACCAAATTTCTAGCAGTGTGAGTGAATAGTTGGATAAAAGTCACAGCATCCAAGTGACGTGGAAAACATGGCATTGTGTATTACAACCTCCTCCTTTCCGTTAATTCCATCACAGAATTCTTCATAAAGCTTTAAGACCATTGTGCTCTCCCCAGCAGTACAGGAGGGAGCTAAACCTCAGAGGCAGTTGTGGTGTTACGCTGATGGAAAAAGCAACTGAGTGAGGTGTTCCTTTGTACCCTCCTTTCTCCACTCTGCATAAAGCCTGCAAAGAAACAGCAGGCAGGGAATAGGCACTAGAAAGAAACCATACTAAGTGGCATGTCATCCTCCACACACACAACCCACAGAAATTTAAGAAGACCTGGAGTAAAGATCATGGAAAGCTAATGCTGATTGAAGTTAGTTCTTGCAGTTATGGGCTTTAGCCACTGGCAACATAGCTACTGTCTCTCTTGCTGATGAGAGAATGTTTGAAGGAATGATGGAGGAAACTTCCCATTGTACTACTGGCCAAGGATATTTGGAAACCCAGATACCCCTAATATCTTCACTTTCCACTTTATTTGACTCTACCACCGCTGGTCCAGGTACCTGCTGTTCCAACCCTTTAAAAAAAAAAAAAAAAAAAAAGTTCTGCAGTGTTGAAGAGATAGTGATGTTCCAAACCTCTAGAGTTTACAATAGTGGTTCTGTTGTGTTTGTGGAATCAACATTGTCCTTATAGGGATGAACCTGGAGGAGTACACAGCTCCTTTGTTCTTCTCCTTGCACTTTTGCACAGAAGGAAAGCATATGGGCTGAAGTCATTAAAAGGCTTTGGAATTAAACTGTGGTAGCACAGTGCTTCATCATGCAAGAGAAATGTGTATACTAATCTATCACTGTACATCAATACATTTAATAACAAGCCTTTTAACCTGGATCATACTTTATTATTGTAGCATCTGCATTACTGTATTATAACTTGCAGTAATTCATGTTTGGTTATTAAAACCTAAAAGCCAAGTTAGAAGAAAAGGAACCAATGACTCTCTGTTTAAAGGCTACTTTCAAATCAAGGTGTTAGAGCAGGGGTGGGCAAACTTTTTGGCCCAAGGGCCACATCTGGATATGGAAATTGTACAGTGGGCCATGAATGCTCATGAAATTGGGCATTGGGGTGCAGGAAAGCTGGTGCTGCCTGGTGCTAATTTGCTGATTTGAGAGCACAAGACTGATAATGATTCGTGACAGTATGGAGTTTTTTACATTGATCAGCGTCCATCACATAGGCAGCTCTGCAATAAAGAAAAATAATGGCTTGTTTACATCTACTCTTCCCCCTCCGGCCCACTCCCAGTTGATATATTTCTTACAATTCTCCTCTCATGCTTTCATGGACAATTACTGATGTTCTGAGATACATTTGTGGCTTTGTATTTTACTAGAACTGGGGGAATGCTGAAGACGCTGGGCTTTTTTTTCCCTATATAATGTATTTTGAATAATCTATATACTGTTGGAAGGGCAAAGAACAAATGAGAATGTGTTTTGTCCTAGCTGCGTTGTGGATGAGATGGACTTCTCAGCAATGGAACTGGATGAAGCACTCAGGAAATTTCAGGCTCATATCCGTGTTCAAGGAGAAGCTCAGAAAGTAGAACGACTCATTGAAGCTTTCAGGTATGGCACTGAAATAAGTTGTCAGAGCACCTGACATGATCCAGCTGTTACGTGTGAGACAGGGAGGTTGGGTAGAGTTAGGCTATTCCTTGCTTTATTAAGCTGCCTTTGAGAACAATAGGGGGTATTTATGCAGTTAAATGACGGTAGGTGTTTACTTTATACATTAAATATAGAATAAGGAAGTTTTATGTGCTATTGTTAATGCATATTGTTAGTGTAATTATTTTTATTATGCATTTATATAATATAGCTGTGCTTCTCTCCAAAATCAGTTTGATTGGTAGGATTTTTTTTTTTTTTTTTTTTTAAACTTCAGATATCTGTCCCTGAAAATTCACTGTTGTAATTTAGGAGCTTGGTTTCTGTACCTTGAGGCATTGGACTTTGTTTACATTTTACAGTATCTCTATGTACTTTTTTTAACCTTCTGTTAAGCAGTTTAGCACAGTGGGGCAAAGAGCATTAATTTATTAAAGCCCACACAAATATTCTTTATTGTGGAAGGAAAAAATGTAAAGCATCTAAAATATAAATGTAAAAATCCTGGCCAGATCCTCAGCTGCTGTAAGCTGGTGTAGCTCCACTGAAGTCAGAGTGGAATATTAAAGTTAATGAAGTTACCCCAAATGAGGATCTGGCCTGGCTAATGAGTTTACTGGTTGTAAAATGGAAAACTTTAAGCCTTTAGCATTCTAGGGTGTTAGTTCTGAGAATGTGATTGGGCAGAGAAGTACTATAGAAAACTAAATGTGTATGAAGTATAAAGGATACCAAACTCTGCATCTTGAATGTAACCGTTCATTGATTTGGTTTTGGTCACACAGCATTTCTTCACTCTGGCCAACTTCCCCCCCCTTTTTATTTCTTACAGCCAGCGATACTGTATCTGCAATCCCGGCGTTGTGAGACAGTTCCGAAATCCTGATACCATCTTCATCCTAGCTTTCGCAATCATATTGTTAAACACAGACATGTATAGCCCAAATGTGAAACCAGAACGCAAGATGAAGCTTGAAGATTTTGTTAAGAATCTAAGGGGTGAGAAAACTTGAATGATTGTCAGCAAAGCTTTTTATTTTTTAGGGAAATTATATCATATCTGATATATCCTATCTGAAGTAGGTTGGCTTTTAGGATAGCTAGAGAAATTGTGTGTGTGTGTGTGTGTGTGTGTGTTTCCCTAGCCATCCTAAAAGCCACCCTACTTCAGATACTATCTAAGACCAAGATAAAATATATAGAGCCTACTTGTGATTTTTACTTACATTGCTTTTACACTGCTGTGAATATATTGACTTCAGCAATGTTATCCCTAAGATAATGTGAAAACAGAATTAGGCTTGTAATCCTTCATCATCCATATTCCATCCTCATTATAAAGAACTTCTATCCAGTCTTTTATTCCCAACTCCCTTCAGATATGTTATAAATATCTTCTATCTTGTGTTCATATCTCTGTAATGTGCCAATTTCCTGGATATAATTGAAACTTGGCGTGTTGACACCCTTTGTGTAGGTCAGATGGCAGCTCATAAAGTTTGCAATTTTACAAACATGAATGAGGCTGAATAAACCCTATGATATAGTAAAGTTGTCCAACAAGTGAAAGAAGGTACAAAAGATCAGTAGTGTTAATGGATGATGTAGCCAGTGTTTGTGAAAGGAGCAGTACAGTGTGTAGACAGGGATGGGTAACTACGTTGTAAGCCCACTAATGACTTCTGTACTCATACCTTTTGTTAAGTGTTTCTGCTTCTATTGACCAGTCCATCACCAAGAACACTGGCCCTGATGCTGACAGAATTGCAGAAGTAGGACCTTTTGCAGCATTCTCTAAAATCTTGAATTATATTTTTAAAATGAAGTTTCTTTCACTGCCTCATTTCAAAGGAAACTTTCAGGATAAACTTTTCTGTCTGTTGCCAGACAGACAAGTTAGTCCTCTGTGAACCAAGAACTCTCCCACTCATATTAAAGGGGAGTTAATGTGGAAGCTGCATATCCACGATGATTATCCACATTCTCAGAGATGGAAATTAACAACTTTGTTTACTAGACCCCCATCCATCAAATGTTACCGTAGATAACTTGCGCTGTGAACACATAAATATGTATAAAAGTCTGGAAAATAATCAGCATGCTGTGCTGAAGGCCTTCTGAAATAAAGAGGCTTTAAACCCCTTAGAAAAAGTCAGTTCTAAGGCCCTTGTAAAAGTCAATGTGAAGGGAACTGAAACCCAGCTAACTCCATTGCATTGAATTCTGCATCTGTGTGGATGTGGAATCCCCATTCCATGACTTGGAGAGTGATCTCCAGTCAAGAGATTTAATCTGTCCTCCAGCTCTTGGCCCTCTGAAACCCACATCTTCCTGCTCTTCTGCTTTCCTGGTTCACCAAATCTATATCCCATACCTGTCCACGTTATATGCTGGTTCTCTCCCAAGAAATGCAAAATCTTGTCCCATTCACCAGAGCGTGGCTTGTTAGAAAGAAGAGCAACATTATTTTAAAATATGTTTTAATTCCCTCCACTTTTGCTTGCAAGCCCAGCTCCAGTTCTGTCCTATCTGTGCCACAGATAGAGAACCAGACTGTTCCTGTTAGAGACAAGCCCAGATGGTGTGGAGCTGCACCCCCTATCCAGGCCTGAGTTGAACTCGGGAGGAGTGGACACATTGCAGCATGTATATGGGAAGTGTATGGCTCAGCATCCACAGCTCTATAGTGGCCAGCTCTGCTAGGGTGCCCCACACCTTTTCAGGTTGTTTATGCCCTAGGGGGCACTAGGAGGGACTGTGATTATCTCTAGTCCTTGCATGAAGGGCACAATAGAGAAGGCTGCTTACGCTTATCCTCCCATGCAAGGGTCAACTCCCATGCAAGGGTCAGGCACAGTCCAATCCACAGTGTTTCTTCTGATTAGTAGCATTTGATTGTGGCAGAGTGTGGGCTCAGTGCAGTAGCAGAACAGACACAGGAGCTACACGGCAGTAAGGACAAAGATACTGGCTGTTAAAAAACAAAAACAAAAAAAACACATACCTTTTTCTCCATAGCACAGAGTAGTTAGCTGCAGGGCAGGAAGAGGGCAGTGGAGTTCATTAGTGGCTACTGGCCAGACTTAGGTCTACATAATTCAGACAGTTGCCAATCTTCCCTTCATATTTACAGATGCAGTTGGTTCATCTTGATGCTGATTAAGTCACGGATACTGATGCATTCTGGAATTTCAGATCTTGACAATGAAAGTGTCATTTGTCCATTTTGTTCCCTGTAAATTAGTATCACACTCTATCCTTGGCAGACATTTTAGTATAGGGTGCAAGCTAAACAAGATTAAATTTAGTATTGTCATTTTAGTTAAAAGTCTACAAAATAATAAGGTTGAAAATGGCCCAATACTCCTACCTTTTATAGTCATTTCACAGATATGTTCTTGACTGTTTTATCAGAGCTAGAGTGTTTCTAGAGGCTCCCTCTTGCTGGATCCCTACTATTGCTTTTTATATATATATAACTTTTGTCAGAGAGAGCAGTCTAGTAGGCTATATTGTTCCTAACTTTTAATGAATGGGTCTTCAGCTGTGGTCTGTGAAGCATTTGCAGCTGCTCACATGGTGCAAGTTCCCCCTTGCTTCCAGCTGCTAAGAAAAGATTAAATACTGTCATCAGGCTACTTATGTAAGCAATTGCTGTAGTTGCCACAGGGATGTTATGTGTTTGCAAATGAGAAAGAAGGTGATCATGAATGGGAGGGGAGATACCTGTTAAGATGTTGTCCAGCCTGTGTTAAAACATTTGAGCTCCCCTGCTTTAAATCACTCACCAGATCTGATGTGCAAAAGGTGTATTTGGATTCTGTCCATGAAAGTTAGGAAGTCAGGAGCAGCTTCCAGGATTCTGTCACACTTGTTAGAATACTCACAATAATTATTCAGTATTAAAAATTAAAACCGCATGATAACAAGATTGATGTGAACTAGTGTAAAATGCTCTTCTAGAGTAAACTGCATTCTCTTAGAATTGATATTAAAACAAGAAATGATTAGCTAAAATTATTTTAATCATTAACCAGCACACTTGTATGAAGGTGTCTAACGTCATCTCAGACTGGATAATAGTTCTTAATTATGGTAAAAGATCTAGCAAATGAGATGGGTGACAGAGAGAATGATGTGTATTATTAGTTTGGTTTGTATAAGATGTCTGGCTATGACTTAAATGAAAAGTTTCATTAAAAATGGGAAAGAAAAGTATTTGATCTGGGATGTGGGATTCGGAACTTCTGGTTCACTAGTTCAAATCCAGCTGAGGTCATTAGTGACCGAAAGTCACTAGAATGTGAAAACTGTTAAGTGGCTTTTGTGAAATGAGTCAGACTCCCTGGGACTCTGTGTGTTGGTGCAAAAGTTTACCTACCCAGGCAGGTCAGCTTGCAGAATGAGGTGCTCTGGGGTGCTCATTCCCTTCCTGCTAGACAAGTGTCCACATCACCAAAACCACCACCACCATAATTCACATTGTTTGACTGGCACCCTTGCTGGTAGTCACCACAGAGAGGCCAAGGACCGAATGGACATGAAGACTGCACTCCCATTTTGCCTGTAGAGCAGGTCAGGGCTGAGGGGCATTGGTGAGGCAGATTGGAATGGTTGCACTGGTTCTGCTCTATGCGATATTGTTCTGGGGACAAAGGTAGAATTTCGTGTCCAAGACCATTATCTGGTAACTTTCATCTGCATTAAATTCACTTAAACTTTAAGATAGTGGGGTTTTTTTTTGTTTTTTTTTGTTTGTTTGTTTTTTGTTTTAATTTCATCTCATAGACTTTAAGGTCAGAAGGGACCATTATGATCATCTAGTCTGACCTCCCGCATGATGCAGGCCACAAAAGCTGACCCACCCCCTTTCCCTTAACTCAGCTGTTGAAGTCCCCAAATCCTGTGATTTAAAGACTTCAAGTCGCAGAGAATCCTCCAGCTAGCGACCCCCGCCCCATGCTGCGGAGGAAGGCGAAAAACCTCCAGGGCCTCTGCCAATCTACCCTGGAGGAAAATTCCTTCCCGACCCCAAATATGGCGATCAGTAGAACCCCGAGCATGCAGGCAAGATTCTCCAGCCAGACCCTCATTGACCATTGATACTATTTACTAGCGATGGCACATTGTTGACCAATTGAATAAAATCACATTATCCCATCAAACCATTCCCTCCATAAACTTATCTAGCTTAATCTTAAAGCCAGAGAGGTCTTTCGCCCCCACTGTTTCTCTCGGAAGGCTGTTCCAAAATTTCACCCCTCTGATGGTTAGAAACCTTCGTCTAATTTCAAGCCTAAACTTCCCCACGGCCAGTTTATATCCATTCGTTCTCGTGTCCACATTAGTACTGAGCTGAAATAATTCCTCTCCCTCCCTGGTATTTATCCCTCTGATATATTTAAAGAGAGTAATCCTATCCCCCCTCAGCCTTCTTTTGATTAGGCTAAACAAACCGAGCTCCTCGAGTCTCCTTTCATACGACAGGTTTTCCATTCCTCTGATCATCCTAGTGGCCCTTCTCTGTACCCGTTCCAGTTTGAGTTCATCCTTTTTAAACATGGGAGACCAGAACTGCACACAGTACTCCAAATGAGGTCTCACCAGTGCCTTGTATAACGGAAGCAGCACCTCCTTATCCCTACTAGATATACCTCGCCTAATGCATCCCAAGACCGCATTAGCTTTTTTCACGGCCACGTCACATTGCCGACTCATAGTCATCCTGCGGTCAACCAGGATTCCGAGGTCCTTCTCCTCCTCTGTTACTTCCAACCGATGCGTCCCCAGCTTATAACTAAAATACTTGTTAGTCATCCCTAAATGCATCACCTTACACTTTTCACTATTAAATTTCATCCTATTACTATTACTCCAATTTACAAGGTCATCCAAGTCTCCCTGCAGGATATCCCAATCCTTCTCCGAATTGGCAATACCCCCCAACTTTGTGTCATCCTCAAACTTTATCAGCCCACTCCTACATTTGGTTCCGAGGTCAGTAATCAATAGATTAAATAAAATCGGACCCAAAACCGAACCTTGAGGAACTCCACTGGTGACCTCTCTCCAACCTGACAGTTCACCTTTCAGTACGACCCGCTGCAGTCTCCCCTTTAACCAGTTCTTTATCCATCTCTGGATTTTCATATCGATCCCCATCTTTTCCCATTTAACCAATAATTCCTCGTGCGGTACCGTATCAAACGCTTTACTGAAATCGAGGTATATTAGATCCACCGCATTTCCCTTATCTAAAAAGTCTGTTACTTTCTCAAAGAAGGAGATCAGGTTGGTTTGGCACGATCTGCCTTTCGTAAAACCATATTGTAATTTGTCGCAATTGCCATTGACCTCAAGGTCCTTCACTACTTTCTCCTTCAAAATTTTTTCCAAGACCTTGCATACTACAGATGTTAAACTAACAGGCCTGTAGTTACCCGGGTCACTTTTTTTCCCTTTCTTGAAAATAGGAACCACATTAGCTATTCTCCAGTCCAACGGTACTACCCTGAGTTTATAGATTCATTAAAAATTATCGCTAACGGGCTTGGAATTTCTTGCGCCAGTTCCTTCAATATTCTCAGATGAAGATCATCCGGTCCACCCGATTTAGTCCCGTTAAGCTGTTCAAGTTTGGCTTTTACCTCGGATACGGTAATGTCAATCCCCACTCCTTTATTCCCCTCTGTCACGCTGCCACTATTCCTAAGCCCTTGATTAGCCTCATTAAAGACCGATGCAAAATATTCGTTTAGATATTGTGCCATGCCTAGATTATCCTTAATCTCCACTCCATCTACAGTCTTCAGCGGTCCCACTTCTTCTTTCTTTGTTTTCTTCCTATTTATATGGTTATAAAACCTCTTACTATTGGTTTTAATTCCCCTCGCAAGGTCCAACTCTACATGGCTTTTGGCCTTTCTCACTCCATCTCTACATGCTCTAACCTCAATAAGGTAGGTTTCCTTGCTGATCCCTCCCCTCTTCCACTCTTTGTACGCTTTCTGTTTTTTCTTAATCACCCCTTTGAGACGCTCGCTCATCCAGCTTGGTCTGAATTTCTTGCCTACTAACCATTTTCCCTTCCTTGGGATACAGGCCTCCGACAGCTCCTGCAACTTCAACTTGAAATAATCCCAGGCGCCATCCGCCTTTAGATCCAGAAATATGTTAGCCCAATCCACTTCCCTAACCAGTCCCCTTAATTTATTAAAATTAGCCTTTTTGAAATCGTAAACCCTAGTCTCCGATCTAATTCTGTTAATCCTTCCATTTAGTTTAAACTGAATTAGCTCATGATCACTCGAGACAAGGTTATCCCCTACAACCATTTCCTCAACGAAGTCCTCACCATCTGCCTTAGTAGCTATGAAGGCTTGCTTGGGGAATTACTCTTGTGGGCAAATTTTGCTATAGTAATTAAAAAAAAAAATCAAAAGTGTAATTCACAATTAAAATATTTCAATCAGTGGATGTATGGTGGTGATGAGGGGGTGAAAAGTAACACTTTTATTTTTTTAATATATAACTGTGCTTTCTTCTGCTGTAAGATTGGCAAAATGCCAATGAATAAGAAAAGGGCTTAGACTCCCTCAACTACTTGTTGGCTGGAAAATTATTTGACTATATTAAGTCATGGAACAGAACTACTTAGATTAACAGGTATATCCGGGATCCCTATAAACAAGGCAACACCTTCTTTATGGTTAGTAAGGTAAATAAACAGTACCTGTGTCCTTATCTTGTTCTTGCTAAGAAGCCCACATTATTGAGCTGTAAGTGTGGAGAGGAGCCAGTGTTTGCTAGTCAGGTCATTGTAAGCCAAAGTGGTAATGAGAGCTGTTGGTTTCTGCAGGCGTAGATGATGGTGAAGACATCCCACGAGAGATGCTGATTGGAATATATGAGCGAATCCGCAAACGGGAACTGAAGACAAACGAGGATCATGTATCCCAGGTCCAAAAGGTCGAAAAACTCATCGTAGGAAAGAAACCAGTAAGTTAATTTTGCACTGAAACTTAAGCTGATTATGCCAGATGACTGAGAGTTGCAGGGCAAGGGATGCTCAGACCTGAGGCTTTGTGTAAATGTAAATTGGACTGGACAATGACAAAATATGGGAAGTATGTCACTGTAATACAATTGCTACAAACATGGCCTTGTTTTCAGAACTTTCACTAAGCAAGTGAACATTTCTCTGCACTCTAGCCTGGACGGTAGCACACATCTATGCATGGTGAGGTTATGATTATAACAATTTTTTTTTTTAAATAAAGATGATAAAATGTATCTGTTTTACCCACATATTCTCCCTGTTAGTTTCAATCCTGAACTTTGGCTCTGAAATGTCTGCATTTTAATCATCTTCTGTGATTATATTTCAAAAGGACTGGAGCATGTTGCTGCAAAGTGATGTCTTAGAAAAACATATTTCAGCTTTATACCTTTAATTAAAGATTTTATTGATGTCAGTATTTCCTCCTCCTTAAAACAGGCTGTAGAAGCCAGTGTTTAAAAGAGAGGAGATCTGTATTGGAGACTGATGTAATCTTATGGTCTAAGAGACAATCTGGGAACCAAGTTCTCTTGAGTTCTAATGTTGGTTCTGAGACTCGCTCCCTCCCTCTCTAGGCTTTCGCAATTCACTTAACTCCTCTTCCTTAGGTTCTCTATCTGTAGGAACGGGATAATAATATTTACTTAGTTCACAAAAGTGCTGAGTATGATTCTGACTGTTTTGTATTTAGCCATTGATTTCTATCCAGGGACCTTGAAGTGCTTCACAATCATTGATTAATTTCTCTTCACAACATCCCTGTGTGGGAGGGAAGTATTTTTATCCCCTTTTTAGAAATGAGGCAACTGAGGCACAGAGAAATTCATGTCAGCATTTTCAAAAATGTCCACTAATTTGGGGTGCCTTGGTTTTTGGATCCCCCCCCCCCAACCTGCAGCTGAAGTCAGTGGGGGTTCCGGGTACTCAACACTTCTGAAAGTCAGGCCATGGAGATCTCATGTTGGGCGCCTTTTGAAAATGACTTGCCCAAAGTCACAAAGGAGATTTGTGATAAAGCTGGAAGTAAAACCCAGACCCTCTAACTCCCATACCTCAATCAGCTGATTCCTGAAGTTGTGCTGCAGTTTTTAATGGATCCTTGTTTCCCATTTGAGTTTCAGCTTGTTACCTGCCATAGGGCGTTTTAGGTGAGTAAGGACAGATTAGAAACTGAGAAAGGATCTCAAGATTTGCCCAATTGTTTGTAAAGAGCTTTGAAGATCAGTGCTAAGTATTATTTATCTAACCTGAGACTATCCCAGTTGGTTTAAAGCAGATCACAGAAAAATATAGCTTAGATCCTGTTTCCTATTTCTGGTGTGGGGGAATTAAGGCATGAGGGAGAACTGAAGACCCCCTGGAAGAACTGGGGGAAGGTGTCACCAAATATGAGAAAGCTAATAGTGTCTTACACCATATGCTTAAGGGGGAAAGGAAAAACGTCTTGACTGTTCTATAGTGTTTTGGGGGGGTCATATTTACTGTCATATAAAACTTTCAGTTGACAGTAACGTATGTATTTCTGCTCCTGTCTGGTTCAGGCACATAGCATTCCAGACACAGGGCTTGATCCTGCAGTGTGCTGAGCCCATGCAGTCAATGGAGTTAGGGACACTTAACAGCCTTTCCGGAAGCAGTGTTTTTTCATAGAATCAGCTGCATTTGATGAATTTTTTTACTGTGTGAAAGAAAATGCAGGAAATAGCCACCTATTTTACTTTATAGGAGTTTACTCATAGTAAGACCATGAAATATTTACTTGCTATGGTACAGTACTGTGTTTCTCTGAAGTTTAACAAACTTGTATGTGTCTTTCTACTGTAGATTGGATCTCTGCATCATGGACTTGGTTGTGTAGGTATTCCTTTTCATATTGATTCATGCTTTATAAACCACACTAATCAGAAGCAGTTTAATATGCAGGATTATCCCTTACTAACACTAATATTTTTCTGCTGTATTTTTGGCTTTTTCAAAATGTAGGCTTCTTTCAGTTGATTTATCTTTTAAGCAAACTTTTCTCACTGTTGACTTAGCAAAAACATGCCAACACTTCCTGCAGAAATCAGTTCATGCTCTAAGGTATAAAGATTTGCTAAGAATTAAAAAAATTTCTTCATGTAGTTTGTTTGTAATTCATTGCCTAGAGTTTTTTAGATTTTGTTTTTTCTCATGCTCTGTCTTTTTATTTGTGCATTACTAATGCAAATTATCACCAGACTATCTAGGGTGCCCTATGCAAAAATGAAAATTGCATTGATTCTGTCCCAAAAGGCACACCCCATCACCTAGCTCTCACTTTATCAACTATTCCTAGTATGTTTCAGTATTTGTTGTTTGTTTCCTAGGAGGATATTGCCAATTAATTTGCAGCTCTTTTTTCAAAGGTAGATGAGTACACCAGGCATTAAATAAAAATTGAAGTCCAACACAAATTCAATTATATTCTTAAAATTGAATCTCCTTATGAAGTGTTCCACTTATTTTAATCTCAGGCTTGTGTTGCCAATAATAGTAAAAACCGTTTTTCAAAAATTATTTTAAAGCAGTGAAAAGCAAATATAAATGCTAATTCCCCATCACCTGACTTAGCTTTGTACTGTGTTTATAACGTAGCACCTTCTGTCAAAAGATTAGATGTCATTTTACAAATTTGACTCTTAATGATTTTTTTTTATTATGATCATTTTCCTTTGCATTAATATTTTACCCTAGGATGATCCAGAGAATGTACTTCTGCATTGCTTTTAATCTGCTTGCCTCCTGCTGTCCTTGTATGAGCAGTCAACATGGAAGCTTTGTTAAGTGTGGTGGAAAGCTTTGTTTCATAGTCTAATGAAAGTATCTATTAGTACTTCCTAGGTGTTTGTTTAGAAATGCCTGCAGACTATGGAAATGCTCTGGAGGACACTTCTGTTGATTTAAGAATGAATACATTTTTCCTTTCAGTTAAATTCCATATGTAGGTCTCACTGTAGTTAACTCTACATTAATTAGGCTCAATTTACTCCTTACAGTCTGTCATCTTGCAGTGGCAGATGCCAGGCTGCCAGCCCCAAGGGGAAGTAAGTCTGTCTGGAGATGGGGGAAATGCAGCAGCATAACCCACCTCTAAGCCCTCTCTGGTGGGAGCCTGTGACAGCTTGTCCAGCACCAAAAGTGGGCAGGTGTGACCTCAAGGGAAAACTGATTCAGCACCTTTTCTCTAGCATTCTCTGCCAGCCGGATTCCTGTAGAGCATTAGCCAGGTTTTAAAACTGTCCTCCCCTGGCAAAAACCCCAGGAGAATAAGTACCGTAATTAATATAATGCCACACGGGTATTGGGGGTGAAATTCTGGCACGATTGGTGTCAGTGGCAAAAATCTCATTGATTTTAATAAGGCCAGGATTTCACCCAATGAAATAACAAAGAGGAGGGGAAGGTGTCCATGTATCAGTTTCTATATTAAAATATAGGCCATACTATGAACAAGTTTTGTGAACCACTGATTTAAAGGAATAGTGTGTACTTACTAATAATCTCTGCTTTTCAGCTTCCTTGGCCTAATAAACCATACTGTTCCCATACGGAATCAGAGGTTGTAATAAAATAGTTAATTTAAAATAAGAAAAACAAGTCTAGGTGCAAAGGAATATTCTATGCTTTACATGAAAATATAAATTTAAAACATCCCTTTTTAATAGGATTGGCAGAATAATCTTATTTGCATTTGAAAGACATGAAGTCTCAGTAGGTTCAGAATAACTATTTTCTGTAGATGTTATAGGCAGGAATGTTTCAAGGAAGAAAGTGGGAAGTTGTTATTGGTTTTCTTATCAGCATGAGAAAAGAAGTCAGACTGAAAATGCATTTACTTTTTCCTGATGTGCATGCCACCTTGCCTTGATGTCACAAATGTATAGATTGAATTAAACAATTAAAAACAAAAAAACCCACCAAAGCCTGGTGTATTCACCATCTCACAAAAGGTGAAATAATTTTGCGTCCCCTGTTATTTGGTATTAGATATTTAAAAGTGTGCAGCAAAACGGAATCACTTTGCTTTGTGATCACACTTTCTGCTTTATTTTACTCAATGTTTTATAGCTATATACAACTAGGGATTGCTCCTGCTCCTATTGAAGTCAGTAGCAAAACTCCCATTGGCTTCAATGTGCAGGATACAAGTCCCTACAGAATATCTGACCTAATGATTTCATTGTGTTGTGGATCTGTTTCAACTCTGCAGCAGATATATCTGTGTTGTTATATTATTCATCCTTTGATGAAAAACAGTCTACTATTGGTCTTAAAGAACTAAAGATATTAGAAGTATTAGCATAATCATAAAGACTTCAGGCAAGAAAGATGCTCTTTATTAACTGAGATCAGCATTGTACTTTTCTGTATACCATAGGTTCTCTCTTTACCCCACCGGAGACTTGTTTGCTACTGTAGGTTGTTTGAAGTTCCAGACCCAAATAAACCTCAGAAGCTTGGTCTGCACCAGCGAGAAATATTTTTATTTAATGACCTCCTTGTGGTATGTATTTTCAGATACAATGTATTTTTTTAAGATAAGCTTTTATTAGCACACAGATTCTGATAAGTAGAGAGACTTCCTAAGTATACTAAGAAATGTGTAGAAAACTATATTTTCATTGCTAGATTTCTGCTGCCATTCATTTGTTTATCTTTGCTTAGAGGGAGACAGCTTAACCTTTGCCCGGATAGTCTTATCATATTTTTGGCACCATGGCTGAAGGGTATTTTGCTAGAGAGCTTTACTAGCACTATCAACCAGGTTTTCTGGGACATGATGATGGTTTTTCTTGCTTATAAGGTCCAGCTTTCTAAAATGCAAATGTTTTGCAGATCTTGCTAAAGGCTGGGGGCCAGACTTTTAAAGGTATTGGGGTGCATAAGGTGTAGATGGGACCTAGCGGGACTTTCAGAAGTGCCTAGGTGCCTAACTTCTATTGATTTCAGTGGGAATTATGCATGTAGGTACATCTTTAGGCACCTAAATACCTTTAAAAATCTGGCCCTTGGTCCTTCTTGGAGCTGAGCACTATCTGGATGGAGCTTGGTGCTTTGAACTCCCATTGATTTCCATGGGAGTCAGGGCACTGAAAAACCAAAAGGCCATATGTGCTAACAGGGACAGTGTTATGGATCTGGATTTAAACAGCTGTAAACTAAGGATTTTGTATCCTCTAGTTATCTGCAACATAGGTTCCCCTTCCCATCCCATACGCGCACATACACACCCCTTGGAGGAAACAGAAGAGTTTAGTTTACAAGGGGAAGTTCTTGTCTGAGCAGTGAGTATGTCCGTGCAAATATGTTGAATTTTAGAAATTGAGTTCTACTAGTTGAGTTTATCCTTATAATAAATTAAATCAGTTCTAGCAAATCTACAGGGAAAAAAGCATGTTCTTATGGCTATGTATTGCTTGCATGAATATCATTAATACCTCCTTACATCTAAGCCCGTCATTTCTCCCAGGCCTTTGGTAAGGGATACCAGCCACGGTTTTGGGTTATTTTTATTATCTAGCTTTAGCTGGCTAGTAGCTGTTTGAGTCAAGATGGGCTGAGGACTCCTTTGTTTTGTATTGTGCACTGTTTGATTTATTTGTAGGATGGACACCCAGTGCATGAGACAGGAGACTGGATTTTTATAATTCAAATGCATTTAAAAACTAAGAGTCATGGATAAAATCAGAGACACTATTTAAAATCCAAATTGTGTTCTAGTGACCTGTGAATATGATCTTGAGCCTCAATAGTCTAGGAAGAGTTCGTGTCCAACTGTTCATAATTAAGGCTGCGAGTCTGTCACGGAAGTTACGGATTCCATGACTTTCTGGGACCTCTGTGACTTCTGCACCCTGCAGGTGTGCCTGACCCCAGAGCCACCCGAGCAGCTCTGACAGCCCTGGGACCAGCCGCACCACTCCACCCCCCTGCAACAGCGGCAGTCCTGGGGCACCCCCCACTAGCAGCACTGGTGGCGGTGGTCCTGGGCTGGCCCCTGCCAGCACCTGCAGTGGTGGTCACAGCTGGCCCCCCACCCCTGAGATCTAGCAGGTGCCTTGGAGCACCCCTCCCCAGCATCCACCACGAGCACCAGCGAGTGTCCCAAAGTCCTCCATGAGCACCAGTGGGCACCACGGAGCTCCCCCAGCACCAGTAGTCCAGGTGCCCCCTAGCGCCCCCAGAACACCCAAGATTTAGTCAGGGATATATAGTACAAGTCATGGACAGGTCATGGGGCTGTGAATTTTTGTTTATTGCCCATGACCTGTCCATGACTTTTACTAAAAATACCTGTGACTAAAACGTAGCCTTGCGCATAATCACTGATAATCTCCGAAATGTATATTTAATCAAGTACATAAAAGGCTCTTACAAGGAGGAGGGAGAAAAATTGTTCTCCTTAACCTCTGAGAATAGGACAAGAAGCAATGGGCATAAATTGCAGCAGGGGCAGTTTAGGGTGACATTAGGAAAAACTTCCTAACTGTCAGGGTGGTTAAGCACTGTAATAAATTCCCAGGGAAGCTGTGGAATATCCATCATTGGAAATTTTTAAGAGCAGGTTAGACAAACACCTGCCAGGGACGGTCTAAATCAGTGGTCTCCAAACTTTTTTGATCGCGCACCCCTATCAGTAAAAAAAAATTTTGAGCATGCACTCATTGCCGCGCTGAAGCAACCAAAAAAGCAAAAAAAGCGCTCCTCCTGCCACGCACCCCCAAGGATCCTCTTGTGCACCCCACTTTGGAGACCGCTGGTCTAAATAATACTTAGTCCTGCCATGAGTGCTAGGGACTGGACTAGATAACCTCTCGAGGTCCCTTCCAGTCCTACAATTCTGAGATTCTATGATTTTCTTTTGAAACCTGAAGATTCTTTCTCGTTACTACTATTAGTTATAAGAAAGTGGTTTGGTACAATAGTTTATTGTTGCAGAAAATATTTGTGATAATTCCAGTTTACCTGTTTCAAAAAAGGCTCATCTAGCTATTGAGATGAAACAGGAAAGGGTAATTACACCTGGCTATTGATCTGTGTTCAGTTGATGTGTTATGATCCAGACGTGTCTATTCCCTTGAATATAAGTTGATTATGTTGAAATATGTTTTACAGTTGATTTTCCTTCCCAGCATACATTTAGCTTGACCCAGTGTTTTTAAAAATACAAATAAAAGGAGTGATAGTGATCGGTACATTGCCTGCTCACTATTTATCATTTGTACTCTTACTCAGAGCTTGAACAAGGCAGGCTTTCCTTCAAAAATGGAAAAATTAACCTTCAAATCCAAATGTGATCATGAGTGTAAATCAATGCAACACTGTCATCCTCTGCAAACAGTCTGTGTTTTGTCTCCCTTAGTCTGATGCTAATAGCTTTGCCAAATTGTATCAGAGTGAAAACTGACCAGAGTCTCGTTAGTTATCAGTGGTGCAAATGGGGAACTCTATATCCAGAAGTTAAAATTAACAAGAACTGAGTCAATTTTATTCTGCCAAAACTTGAGCAAGCTGTGAGCTGCAGCAGAGGTAGGATCTAAGTCACGGTGGAGGAGTCCCAAAAACAGATGTTAAAGAGCAGGTTTAGTTGTTGTTTGTATTTCTTTAGTGACTAGTGGCCTCAGTCAAAATCAGGTAAGTGCTGTACAAACACAGTCTAATCGGACAAGAGAGACCAGGGCCAGGAGGAGAATCAGAGGCAGTGGGAGGTGAAGAGACATGGCCAAGGTCACATAGCAGGTCAGCAATAGATCCCAGAATAGAACCCAGGTCTCCTTAGTTCCAGGCCTGTGCCCTGTTCTGCCTCTCTGCAGTCTCATTGTAGGACAGAGAGAGGAAAAGCTCCTTCTGCCATCTAGTAGCCAGAAGGGATGCGTGCTTCAGACTTATCAGACACCTCCTAGCGGGAGGCTACAAAAGATAATCCCACAGACCACACACTGGGAATCCTACCACTGTCCCTGTGAGTTGGCTCAGTTTTTTATCTGAGAGTAGCTCCCGAACTACTGAGTGGTTTAGTCCTTGAGCTATTTTGGGTAAATCTACACAGCCTGTGGAAGTGAGCCTCTCAGCCTGGGTCGACAGACTTGGGGTGGCGGAGCTCATGCTAGCTCTCTAAAAATATCTGTGTAGACAGTGCTTTGAAGTTGCGGCTCAAACTGGAGCTCTGGCTCTGAAGGCTAGGGAGGGAGGTGGCAGAAGTAGCTTGGAAGCTCACTCATGTGGCCTGTGTAGACATACCCTAAGTGTCTGGTAAACCTCTTAAGCCCTACATTTGAGGAGTAAGAGAAGGAGTGAATAGGAATAAGGGTGGAGGATGGCAAAGGGAGGGAAGAGGCTGATAGAATAAGTTAATAGAAGGGAGTACTATATAGTCAAGTACTGAGAGATTTTGGGGGGAGTAGGAGAGACAGAAACAACTATGTGGCAGAGAAAGGGTAGTAAAAGATTAGAGGGAGAGAGAAAACAGTCTGAAAATAACTAAAAGATAAAGTCTGATCAAGGATAGAGGGAAAGGCAGGAGACATAGCAAATTTCTGTTGAATGACATTTTTCAATTACATTCAATAAACAATATGTAATTGTTTCATTTCTTTAATATTTAGGGGCAGTGGCCTTGGGAGATATGGTAACACACAGATATTTTCACCCCAAGCCCTCTCGGTGGTAGGGGTCATGTACATTTTTCAAGCCTTGTTTATCTTTCTGCAAGCAAAGGTTGTAGAATCGTATCCCAATAGACCAGTTCCAGTGCAGGAGAAAAAAAAAAAAAGCAAAAGTAGCAAATAGTTACTGTATTGCAGACTGGAAGCTGTCTTTGGGTAAAATATATATATATATTTCTGATATGCCAGTACCAAGAGTAATTAAAGTAGGGTGCATAGAATTGCTTCACTATTATAGTTGAATATTTTCCACTGACGTTCAGATCAAAGAACACCTTATTATTTTGTCTGGGTTTTTTTAATTGATCTTTTCAGGTCACCAAGATCTTTCAAAAGAAGAAGAATTCAGTTACGTACAGTTTTCGACAGTCCTTTTCCCTCTATGGAATGCAAGTTCTTCTTTTTGAGAATCAGTGTAAGTCTTTCTCTATTTTTCTCCGTATGGTTTTCTGATATCAGGATGAAGAGCTGCCCATCAGTTTCTTAGGTCTAGGAGTGAAGTGTAGCCCTAAAATTAAATACAAGATGCTCTTTGAAAATAGCAGGAATGTCGAAAGACTTCTGGCTTAAGGATAGGAGTCACATCTGGCTCAGAATGGTGTTTCTGAATGCAGTGAGGACAAATTTGGTGTATCCTTTTCTGATCTTCAGCTGCAATTAACAGACATGTAGTTCTAAGTAATGACTGAGAGACAGATTTGTGTAAAACAGTCTCTCAGCCACTGTTTGTTTATTTAATATCTTTACTGATTTATAACTCAACTCAGTACCTAAGGAACTTGCATAATTAAAAGATAAATACAAAATATAGTTAGATGAAGTTTTTGTATTAAAAACCTGCATCTCCTGTCCCCAGGTGTTCCCGGGGTAATTTAAATGCTTCGCCCGTTAGATGTACCAAACGCAGTCTCCAGGAGACAGCCAGAAGGGGCCTTCCATATGATTATCTTGCCACTGCTCCTGGAGAGTTGAACCCCAGGAATCAATAGCAGTAGAAACAGCTATGCTTGCTGCTAGATTGCTATCAGACATAAGAGGTTTCTCTGACATTTTGTACCCAGACCATGTATGGCTTTATAGATAATAGCCAAAACCTTGAACTGCATAACAAATCCAGTGTGGTTCAGTGGTACGATAGTTTCTGGTTTCTCCAAGGTGCTCCTTGCCTGCCATTCCCATAACCCCTGAAAATGAGGTCACATGCTCAAATGGCTCATCCAAATAAAGAAACAAGTTAGTGTATTTTACGTGAGCTGAAGAATCCGGGTGACTTTTAAAGGGTTACAATTATGGTTTATTGCTGTAATCTAGCTGTGAAGTTACAAAGGCATGACTTACTCAAGTACAGTCCACATCAGATAGGAGTGTTTACAGCCTGGTCATAGATGAAAATCGGTGTCTGCCTCTGCTGTCACCTGGGCATCCAGAAGCAGCTACAGATCTAACATAACTTCAACTGCAAACTACACTGGCAAAGATCAGACATACACCTTCAATAGAGGGCACACTTACTGACTTAGCCCAATCCTAGAGATGCTTCACCAGGCCTTTTGCTATCAATAAACCTCTTGGCTCTTGTCCACTTCTGTGTAAACATAAAGACATATGGTATATTGGAGTCAGTGGAAATTAGACCTAGCTCTGAGTGCCACCCATAGACTGATGCTGCTGCAGCCCAAGCCATCTCACTATGTATTGCCTCTTGCAGAAGTGCAGGCACAATGAGCAGGAGGGAAGACAGGATGGAACACTTTAGATCCCCATATGGGAGAAGCCTTGGGGTGGCTTCTTAAAGGGAAAGGAGCAAACCCACCGAAGAAGATGTTGTGTCCATCCTTCAAGGATCCTGCAGATGAGTCAACAGAATCAGTCACACTCATAGCCCTGAAGTGTGCTTGTGTTGGAAAGTAAAGCCTGATCAAATTTTTTAAAACTGTCAAAATAAAAGTAGTTTTCCAAAGAAGTTTTAAAACCAAAGTGTGCAGCTAACCTGTGTATAAGCTATTATTTATGGACAAAGAGCTCAGAATGTGCAAACAATGAAAGTCTAGTCCCCTGTAACCTGTGAAATTCATATTCTCTTACACTCCTGTGGGTAAGAGGAGACTAACTCAAAGTACTGCAGGGCCAGTAGAGCAGGCAAGTAACCAATATCAATCCATCCAGTAAGTCTGCATGTTGAAGCTATCAGAATCAGCTTGTTCTCAGGGAATGGGGCTCATGAATATTCTGAGGCTAGTGTCACTAATGCAAAGGGAGCGAAACCTTTCAATTTGGCTGATGCTGAGTCGACTGAAATTATTGGCATTGCACGGTTGATAAGGGTAAAATATATTATGGGATTTGTCGGCTCCAGACAAGGAAGTATGGCATTTATCTCTATTGCATAAATAGGCCACAAGGAAAACATTTATATTTACAAACAAAAGTAATTTAAAAAATGTTAAGGTTAGCAACGTATTTTTAGTGGAGTCCAGCTAGCACCTAAATTATTTATATCAATGTTTGCTGCTGTAGGAATGTCAGTGTTTGCTGTAGGAATATCAGTTGTATT
This sequence comes from Trachemys scripta elegans, assembly GCF_013100865.1. Lineage (NCBI taxonomy): Eukaryota > Metazoa > Chordata > Testudines > Emydidae > Trachemys > Trachemys scripta. The sequence goes on from NC_048304.1 coordinate 36,532,983, forward strand.
GATAGCAGCACTGGCCATAGGAGTTTGCTATTGGGGAGTTCGGTCTGTGTAGTAGAACTTATATGTGCAATTCACTAGCTTGAATTTCTGTCTAGGTGTCCTCATAGTTATCAAGTTGCCTTACCTTTCCTTGCTCAGCTGTTATGAATGTTTTTTTTTTTTTTTTTTTTTTTTTTAAGTTCTTCACTTTTTCTGGTTTATAACTGACTAGCTAGTTGGCTCCTCCTCCACTCAAGAAAGGTGAATGGCCTGCTTTCCCTTTTGGTTGAAACTATGTATGCTTTGGATGGTGCATAAGTCTTTTTGTGTAAACTGTAGCTGTATTTGACTCTGCACTTTTTAAGGCAGTGTAATACTTTTTTTGGAACACAATGACCTTGGCAGCTGGGGGTAAAAATTGTCTCGCACCAGATGGTGTTTCTTGAGTGAATGGCCATGAGAGAGGATTTGTTCTTCTGCTTAAATAGAAATCTATAAGGCTTGAATTCCATTTAGTTGTGCACTTGGAAGCACCCTGTGTTGGAATAAAGGATCATGGACTTTAATACATGGAAGAGATCTGTATTTACTTAGTATTTAATTTGTGGACCTTCTGCCGATCAATAAGGTCAGATGGCTCAGGAAAGAAATTTTATTAAATTATTTCCTGCACATGTTCTAAGATTGTGTGAGGCCTCATTTCCAGGGGTCAGCAGTTCAAGCAAAAACTGAAACCATTTTCTGTAGTGGAGAAAATCTTCATTATGTGTATATCTCTGTGTGTCTGTACCTTTCTGCTCAACTGGCAGATGTTCATGTGACCAGCTGTTAAGGTCTGCTATGTTAGATGCGCAACTGGACTACAGGCAGCTAGTTCAAGAATTAAAATGAAGACAATCTGATAAGCAAGGGCCGTTTGCCCCATCATTTACAGTGGGTTTTAATTAACTGCCTTGAAAATGATCCCCATTGTTGTAAATAAAGGTCAGGATGTCACTGTTCATGCCCTACAGAATAAGCACATTTTTACTCTGACATTGGTGGGTAACATTATACCAAAAAAGTGATTGGAGAGCTGAGGTTAATACAAAACATTACAAGTCACACATACAAACACATCCTGCCTGTTTACTCACAAACAACCAAAACAAAATGACCAAAAAGAATCTATAATATTCTGAGGGTTATTGCTAGAGTCTTTGCTCAGCAAAACTCCCACTCAAACATGAGTGAGGTGGCAGGATCAGGACAATTGAATATAAATTATCAGATTTGTTGGGAAGAGTTTTCTCATGGATTTTTCTTCCAAGCTGCACAGTACTATCTGTGCTTAAGGGAACGAGTGTATAAAGCTTAAATACCTCAGTATTTATTATGGAACGTTAAGTTAAGCAGTTCCATATATAGAAAGTTCTAATATTCCTCGAGGTATTTTCACTAAGCCCCTCTGTCTCTTGAGCTCTTTAGGCTTTCTTTCGGTTATGTCCACTATAATTATATACCTAAGTGTTATATTTTCAAGGCGACCCTGACCTACTATCTCAAATTACATCTGTAAATTTTGCACTTACAGTTGTTTGCATGTGCAGACTGGATAGTTGCGAATCAGCCAGATGAACACATGTAAAATGAGACTGTTAGTATGCTAGCAATTTCATGTGCAAAGATGCCAGGCATCATTTCTGAGAAAGTTTTGAAAATTTGGCCCATAATGAATAAGACTATTAAACTTAATTTATAAAGGTTTCAGAAGGTTTCGTGGAGCCCACGAAAGCTTATGCTCAAATAAATTTGTTAGTCTCTAAGGTGCCACAAGTACTCCTGTTCTTTTTTTTTTAATTTATAAAGTATGTCATTGTTTGCAATCTATTGAATCAAACTTCAATAGATTTTGTTTGCTTGCTTGCTGCAGTATTGTTTAGGTCTTTGATAATGTTAGGGTTAATGTTTTCATTTAAACTAGACATGTTTGGTTAGCTTTTTTGTTTTTGTTTGTTTTTGTTTTTAAATTCAGGGAAACTGGCTGGGATTTACTTTACTTCAGTCAAGGTTAGCTTAGGCCTAAACAAGTTGTCCCTTTGAACAAATCAGCCAAACCTGTTTTTTTTTTTTTTTAAACTGACATTGCTACTACAAACAGATTTCACTTGTGTGTTTGTTATAATTGTCCATGTGGATGTTCAGTGAGATTTATTTTCCTTTAGAAAATGCATCTGGGTTCTGAGCAGGTAAAATGGCCGCCTGAGTTTTTGAATGTGGTAGTAAAAACTGCTTTTCTCTGCCGTCTGTCCAGGGTTTGAAAATGGTAACAGAGAATTAGTGGAAAAAATAAGTAAAAATGGAAGAGAATAAAATTAAAGATAATAAAAATTATTTAGCCTTGTCTTTTCTCCACTTCCCCCTCCCCACCCACAGATTATCCAAATGGCATACGGCTTACATCAGCTGTTCCAGGAGCAGATATCAAAGTCCTAATAAATTTCAATGCACCTAATCCTCAGGATAGAAAGAAATTTACGGATGACTTGAGAGAGTCTATTGCAGAAGTTCAAGAAATGGAAAAGCACAGAATAGAGTGTAAGTACAAAGGTACATATAATAGAGCATTTTCAAACTAATCAACATTAGTAAATCTGTTTAAGATATATGTAATATAATCCATCAGGATTTAAGACTTAAAATAATGTAGCTCCCCATCTGTGGCTTTGATATTATTTTAGAGATAAAACAGTGATTCCTAAAACTCCTGCCAGGATCTTTTGACTGGTAGCTAGTGTACTATGTAACTGCAATGGAAATATATCTTAAGCACCAGCAAAAACCAACTGATGAGTAAGTAGAGAGTAGGTCTGTACCAAATAGGGTGAATAAATTGTATTGTAAGTTTTAGGGCTATTTTAAGTGGCTTCTTAAAAAGAGGTATTGTCTTTTGGAGATGGACTTTAGAAGAACTTTGACTCTATTTCTCTTAATATCAAACTTTATTCTTTTGAAAAGCATCATGTTTGCTGCTGCTTCAGTAGCCATTATGCAAATGAACATACTGGAAGCTGCAGATATATATCTGTCTAAACATAGGATTTTATATTATATTTTTCCAGCATGTACCATCCTTTCATTGCGTATGTTATGTTATAAAGCCACTGGGACAGAGATCAAGTTTTCTTCCATGTACAGTTCAACTCCACAATAAACTGACATCTCTGGATACATAATAATATTTGGTTTGCCATGTCATTGGCTCCATTTCATTATAGTCAATAACTATGAACTGTACAATCATTCTCTTTGTTTCAGCTGAGCTAGAAAAACAGAAAGGTGTGGTACGTCCAAGCATCTCCCAGTGCTCCAGCCTCAAAAAAGAATCTGGCAATGGGACGCTGAACAGAGCCTGCCTGGATGACAGCTATGCCACTGGGGAGGGACTGAAAAGGAGTGCACTCAGCAGCTCCCTCAGAGACCTCTCTGAAGCTGGTAAGCACCACATTTATTCCCTGCTCTGTACACCAGTGCGTGCAAAGAAGTGCGATAGATATGTGTAAAAATAAGCTCATTTGTGAATGGTGACCATGTAAAGAAGCAATACAGAAAGTTTAACTATTTGCTTTTTTTTTTTTAACTTTTATTGTTGCGTTTGTTTTTGATTTATTTTATTTTACCTTTAGTGTACTGAACAAACTCTATTTGAAAATATCAAGCTGTTATAGCTTGCTATGTATACTTTTAAAGGCGAATGGAGACAGAGGAAAAATTGTAAGTGTATTATAGAAAAATGGTTGACTAGGGCTAGGAATAACCCACTTAGAATTCCTTTGTTTTTTCTCTTATTTATTACCTCCTTGTTAATGTAGACTTAGAAAGAAAAAGAAAGCACTGAGGTCCCTATGCAATGACTGCTTCCTGTGTATTTTGTGCTTAAGTGTACCCATGTACTACATTGATGAATGAAATTGAGTGAAGCCCTACTAAATTCTATCTAGAGCGATAGCATCAGTCACACAGTATAACTGAATTATATCTCATCATTGTATTACGCACAGCATAGGTCCTAATTCTTGCTGAAGCTGTTGTTTGCAAAATACTATTGCCAGAGGAATAGGAAAAAGCCCTGCTGGGCACAGTAGTAATGTCCCCAAGACTCAGAGCTGCTGCTGTGTCTAAAATTGGAACTGGCCGATCTAAATGCTTTTTTTTTTTTTTTTTTTTTAATATTTATACATTAAAAAATAGAAATGGAAAGAGTGATATGTGCCTGTTTTTATTTTATTTGTTTGTTTGCTACATGCCATTAATTATTAGTAATTAGCACCCTCATGTTTTCCAGACTTCCAGGGGTAAATGTTCAGCCCTGTGTTTAGAATGTTAGGCACACCGCTCCAGTTATTGCTAATGGAAGTTTTACCTGTAACACCAGCCACACCACACTGACAGTACCCATAAGAGTAGCAGCAATTGAATTAAAAAAAAAAAAATTTATCCGCCTGTATTATTTATTTTGATTTTTTTTTAAATGCTGTATGATCTACAGTAGAGGCATAATTTTGTAATACTGTGTATATCTTGAATAGTTAGCCCCAGTTAGCCTTTCCTTGTAATATCAAAGCGAAGGATTTGTGCTGCAGTAAATAAAACACTGGTAAATTGAATATGTAGCGTGTGTGTGTTTGTGTGTATGTGTGTGTATGTATGTATATATACGTATACATACACATACACACACACACCCCTATTATCACTTGTGTTTACTCTCTGTTTATATCCATCTATACCCATCTGCCTCATTAAAAGACATGGGGCCTGATCCAAAGCCCACTTCAAGTCAGTGAGAGTCTTTCCATTGACTTCAGTGGAGGTTGGATCCAAGCCCAAGTCCTCATTGTTATTAAATCTAAGCTGTACGGATACCTTCATCATCTTTTGTTTTTGTTTTATTTTAAGTTCTTTTAGAATGAGAACAGCCATGTTACTGGATGTGGGAGTTTCATGGCTATACAAACCAATTTGCGTGGTTCCTGATTAACTCTTTTCATCCCATAGGAATTTTCCATCACAGTCTTCCAAATATTGCCATGTACATAAATCCTTTTAGAGGGTTATGTGCAATAACAAGATGAATTCCTCTTGATCATGAAAACTTTCATATTTCAAAACTGCATGCCCGCTGTTGGCATGCTCATTACTGAAAGTGGTCTTTATTCCATGATAGAAAGTAGAAATCATTTACAGACTTGAGGGTTTATCAACGAATTTGTTAAACCCAACTAAACTTAATTTTAATATTTACCCACTGACAGTTATGGAGAGCTTCTGTTTGGTCTTGTGCAGTGCAATTACCTTGAAAAATTACACATCTGTCACCTGTTTTAGGCTAATAAAACACCATTTTCAATCCCTGGGTATATACTACTATTTCTGTGATGTATCAGAATCACTGTAGTGAGTTTACAAGTACCTCCTCTAAGTTTAGCTTGCTTGGGGGGATTCACTTTGTTTTAGTATGGAACAGATAACTCTTAGAAAAATCAAAGAAAAATTTACCAGTTAGCAAAGGCAGTGTGGCTCAATGACTGTACCAAAGCAGCAGACATACAAATAACTTCTGAAAAAGGTGGGCTGAAATTAGTTCATCCTAATTCCTGATGTTTGTACTGCCATGGCATGAAATATAGGATGATAAAGAAAGAGGATCTGGGTGTACTGTGTGTGTGTGTGTTTGTTTAGAAAATGGGGATTATGGGCTGGATTTTTAAAGGGTTTCCTTAATTGTTTCTGCAAAAATCCAATTTTACATGTGCAAACTGAGTAATTGCGTATGCACAGAATTCAGTGCATAATTTCCTAAGGAACACTGCAGAGGTGTTTTTGAAAGCACTCTGAAAATATGGTTCTGTGAAAGGGGAATCTGATTCTGTAAAGAAAGTTTTGACTGTGCAGGTTTCTGATGAAGCTGTGGTTTGAAAAACATTAGCTAATTTCCCCTTGCCAAAAGTCATTATACCTATCACAGAGGAATAGTAGTAGGGAAAAGTGCCTTTAAAATGTTTTCCATGCTTGAAAAGAAAAAAATAAATTAGTCTCTCAAATTTAAAGAGAAAAAAGATTTTTGGACCCTTTCACCTCCTAAAAGCTGAAATTGGTTTTTGGAGAACAATACTTCAATTCCCCAAAAGGGAAACAATATCTGATATTGACCAGGTACTCTTTGCTGCTAGCTATTTTTCTATTCATTTTTCCATGAAAACACAAGTTGTATTTGCAAAAATTAAGTGAAGGAGGGCTTTGGGGGTTTTAAGGTTAGTATTTAATAACCCTTATCTTGTTCTCTCTGATCTGACATCTGCTGCCATGGAATAAAAAGTAGAAATGGGAACTGGCAGCCAGCTGTGTTACAAAACGTAAATGAGTCAAAAGCATTTAATACTTCATCCTTTTTCAAATGTGAGCATTTTTGTTGCTCATAACTGAACTGTCAGTGATTAGCTCTGTCCACTGAAAATTAGTCAAGAAAAAACATATGTATTTACCCTAGAATGTAGAATTCCAAATTCATGTGTAAAATGTTAGAAGAAAACAAAACGCAACTAGAAAAGGAATGGATTGTGCCAAACGCTAAGAGAACTTTAGACCATTCCAAAGCTTTCTTCCATTTATGATATTGAAATGGGCCTACACATAGATATGAAAGATGAAAACTACCCCAGCACAATTATTAATGGGGGAACAGGGGCTTTGTGATTAAAAGACAGGACTGGGAGGAATATGTGGGTTTCTGATTCTATATCTGCCACAGATTTCCTGGGTGACTTCAAGCAAGTCACAACCTGATTTATAGAAGTGCTGAGCACTTGTAGTTCCCAGTTACTTCCAAGTTCAGCAGGGCTGTCCTACGTCCTGGGAACTTGTGAACTCCTACCCACCTCCAACAGATATAGCTTGGAATCCCCTATTATGGAATACACATGAACAATCACTCGAAGAAGAAAAGACAGTTACCTTTTCCGTAACTGGTGTTCTTTGAGATGTGTTGCTCATGTCTATTCCACATCCCACCCTCCTTCCTCTCTGTTGGAGTTGTCTGGCAAGAAGGAACTGAAGGTGGGCGGAGCGCGCAGCTCCCCTTATACCGTGCCAGGCAGGAGCCACTCCAGGGTCGCGGGGGCACTCCCCCACCCCCCCCACGGGTACTGCTAGGGGAAAAACTTCCGGCACCAGTGCACATGGCGAGCATGCACACCTATTGTAGAATAGTCATGAGCAACACATCTCGAAGAACACCAGTTACGGAAAACTTTTCCTTCCAGAGGTGTGATGAAGTTGGATGCTCTCCTGTTGGTAACATGCTTTGAGATAGTGCCACAGAAGTGCAAGGCTATTGTTACTACAACTGCAAGCAGGCACTGTTTCTGGTAGTCTCAGCAAATATCCCCAATACTTATACTGTAATAATGAGTATTGACTAGCATTAAGGGCCAGAAACAGTAAAATATAGCCCAAGTATAAAAATAGTCCCTGTGCTTCTTGTATATTGCCCCAAACTTCATTGGTTGTCTTTTTTTTTTTTACACTGTTCCTGCCCATGAACCCAATATATGATGTTTTTTATTAATCCTTTGTAATATTTTCCAATTTTCCTCTTGCCCAGAGTTTACTCTCTGGGGAAAGACTGCGGGGAACTTCACTACCCCATATACAGAAGCAGACTTCATGCAGCTGCAGAACCCTTACCCACCAGTAGGAGGAGTCTTCAAGGGAATGGTTCAGGCTCTCATCCACATGATACTGGGGGAGATTAAAAATTTCTCTCTACTCACTCTTCTCCCTTGGGCTGAGGTGGAAGGAGGCAAAACGAACGATATTTGGGGTATGAGACATTAGAGCTCTTCTCCTGCCTTAGCAGTCAAGATCTCCAGGGGGAGTAGAAGGGTTGAATCTGCTCCCACAGAGAAAGTGATGTAGGGGAGATACTGGACCTGAATGCCACAATTTTCCTCTTTCCTTGCTATCATTGTCATCTTCCTTCTGCCTCCATTGAATGTTAGTGATGCCTGGCATGGTACATGTCTCTGGATGTGTGTACCATAGCCTGCTTCTATTGATTCCCATCATATACCCCATTTTTAACCAAGTGGATTCTTATGAAAAAATCCGGAACCTTGTGTTTATGTAAATACCCAAAACAAACATTCTGCACAATATAATGCAGAGATCACCCATACATTCACCCATACATTCACCCCAAAATATAGCCACCACCAACACCACTACATTGGTTTATAGAGGGGAAATTATTCACTTCTCCCCTCTATGTAATTACATCCTGCACTGAATTTGACCAATGTGCCAAGGATAACGCTCCTCATGTGAAGAGAGACAGGAGTTTTTTAATGATCACAAGTTGTCAAGACCATAATTGCATGCCTCAACCAAAAGACAGGATTAAAAGACCCGTAGAAGTGGTCCTTCCAGATTATGATTGAGGCACATCGGTGAGATAGTATTGGGCATTTTGAACTGCCTCTGCTTGTGTCAGGCCTGGCCTCTGGATAACTAGATGACAACAAAAACAACATGGAGTCCTTGTGGCACCTTAGAGACTAACAAATTTATTTTGGAATAAGCTTTCGTGGGCTATAACCCACTTCATCAAATGCATGGAGTGAAAAATACAGTAGGCAGGTATAAATATACAGCACATGAAAAAAGATGGGCGTTGCCTTACCAAGTCAGGGATCAGTGCTAACGAGGCCAATTCAATCAGGGTGGAAGGCAACAGGTTCCACTTTCATGAATACCACTTTCACAACATGCTGAAGCTAGTACAGTGACTCATTATTTGGTAGATGGCTGTTAAAATAGTTTGCTTTACTAAAAACATAATTTGAATCCTTTTCCAAACTATTTTAGCCAAGAATCACAAACTGAATCACAAGAAGTGCCCTTGATCTCAGTATGCCTCTCATTGGCAGAGAGCAGATAGACCCAAGAAGTACAGTACAGTAGTGACAACTGAAATATTTAACATTTCCTATAACATTCCGCATATCTGTAAGGTCAATTTCTGCAAGGACACGATGGATTTTCATTCATGATTCCCTGTAAGAGCTCACAGAATTTGCAAGTCTCTGTAAGGATATTCTAATTTCTAACTGTTTCAAGTTTATCAAGTTTAAAGTGACCTTGTTTGTACATGTGGAGGTGTGTTGCAGTAGTGCACCTTAGTGATGCTTACTCAGAAGCAGCATACAACCTATCCCAGTCCGTTACCAACCACGACAGCTGTGAATTGGTTAAGGGAACAACAAGATAACTTTCGAAGGAGAGGAAAGAGAGACGGAATTTAATTTTACAAAGAGAGGAATGAGAAACGGTGTTGTATAACGACCTTCAAAAATATTTAAAGTAAAAAACAACTTGCTGAGCACAATTAGTCATAAATTTGGTAAACGCCACCTGGTTTTATAGCACAGCAGCTAATAATCATTCTAGTGTAGGATTATGCTATACGGAACAGCTGAATAAGCTCCTTCTATCTTGGACTTACCATTTCCCTGCAATGCCTTTTGAAGACTGCAGCTCAAAGAACACATTTTAAGCTGGGATGGATGTAGCACTGAAGAATAGTTTGTAATAAAATGATCCTACATTGGCAAGGAGAATACTCTATAGGATCTAATAGGTCATTTCCATTTCTGATTGTCTACAGTCCATAGTGAACCTGTTTCACTTTGTTTTTTAGAAACTATGTCTTTCCTCTTAGAAGAATTTACCAAAAGGCTCTTTACGGTACAGTACTAGCTGTGATCATATGAGGATTATTATAGATGTCACAAATATGATTTCACTTTTTTCTGCTAGTATTCCTTTGCCCACAGTCATCTTAGGTACACAGACAGATGCTCACCCGTCTGTCCACATATACTGCATTCATCACTGATATCTGAACGTTTTCACTCCTGCTTTACCTTCAGTGGGAGACCTTAGATTTTTCTATGTTCCTTCATCTCTGGCCACTTTTATTCACCTATGCCAGCATAAAATTCACCATTGAATGGGGAGATGGGTATCTTCCTTCAGGATTGTGGATTGGCTAACAGGAGTGATTTGATTCTCACAATCAGCACCATTACTACCAATAAACAAAGAGCAAAATTCACCCCCTGACTAGGCAATAAGAATTCTAAGATAATCAAAACTGCTTCTCTGTCATGGTGCACAATACAGTATAGTCATGTTTTCGAGCAAACTAAAACTGCAGTAAAGAATATACCCAAAGATTTGGCAAAGAGCTCTTCCAAAGGAATTGCTCATCTGCAAACACACAATCTCAGTTTAAAGGGTTTATGTTGAGAACTGTGAGTAGTTGCAAAAGAAGCTCCCTTAGCCATAGCAAGGGGGAAGGGAATATCTCATCCCTCTCCAGCAACACTCTTTGGAGCAGCAATGGCAGGCTCTGAAGAGAACTGTATCAAGCCTTCCGATACAGAAAGGAGGTTTGCTGTGACACTGGGCCTTTAAGAAAAGTGGTGGGCCATCGAGAGAGAAATAAGGAATGCATGTGGCTTTTGGAGGTGTGTGGAGAAGCTGACCACTCCTCATCCTGATGATGTTAGCTTTGTTTGATCATCCCCTAAACAAAACATTCTTACATTTATTAGTTTAATATCCAACAAGTTAAATTCAATAAAAATAACTATTCTATGTAAACAACAAGGAGTCCGGTGGCACCTTAAAGACTAACAGATTTCTTTGGGCATAAGCTTTTGTGGGTAAAAACCCCACTTCTTCAGATTCATGGAGTGACAATTATAGATGCAGGCATTATTATACTGACACATGAAGAGAAGGAAGTTACCTTACAAGTTTAGAACCAGTGATGACAGGGCCAATTCAGTCAGGGTGGATGTAGTCCACTCCCAATAACTGATGAGGAGGTGTCAATTCCAGGAGAGGGAAAGTTGCTTTTGTAGTGAGCCAGCCACTCCCAGTCCCTACTCAAGCCCAAATTGATGGTGTTAAATTTGCAAATGAATTTTAGTTCTGCAGTTTCTCTTTGAAGTCTGTTTTGAAGCCAAGCCCTAAGCTACAACTGAATTTGCTCCAATCCCTCAAACAGAGACAAACACCTACAAGATCTTTATCAAGCATTCTTAAAGCTACACTACCTACTTGGGAAAGTGAGGTAACAGATTGACAGAGCGAGGCGGGTACCCAGAAATCACTTACTACATATATACAAATAACTACAAATAACAGAACACCACTGGCCATCACATACAGCCCCCAGCTAAAACCTCTCCAGCACATCATCAACGATCTACAACCTATCCTAGAAAATGATCCTTCACTCTCACAGACCTTGGGAGGCAGGCCAGTCCTCACTTACAGACAGCCTCCCCAACCTGAAGCAAATACTACACACCACACCACAGAAACACTAACCTAGGAACCAATCCCTGTAACAAACCTCGTTGCCTACTCTGTCCCCATATCTACTCTAGCGGCACCATCAGAGGACCCAACCACATCATCCACACCATCAGAGACTCGTTCACCTGCTTATCTACCAATGTGATATATGCCATCATGCACCAGCAATGCCCCTCTGCCATATACTTTGGCCAAACTAGACAGTCTCTACGCAAAAGAATAAATGGACACAAATCGGACATCAGGAATGGTAACATACAAAAGCCAGTAGGAGAACACTTCAATCTCCCTGGACATTCTATAACAGATTTAAAAGTAGCCATAATTGAACAAAAAAACTTCAAGAACAGACTTCAAAGAGAAACTGCAGAACTAAAATTCATTTGCAAATTTAACACCATCAATTTGGGCTTGAGTAGGGACTGGGAGTGACTGGCTCACTACAAAAGCAACTTTCCCTCTCCTGGTATTGACACCTCCTCATCAGTTATTGGGAGTGGACTACATCCACCCTGGTTGAATTGGCCCTGTCAACACTGGTTCTAAACTTGTAAGGTAACTCCCTTCTCTTCATGTGTCAGTATAATAATGCCTGCATCTGTAATTTTTACTCCATGAATCTGAAGAAGTGGTTTTTTTACCCACGAAAGCTTATGCCCAAATAAATCTGTTAGTCTTTAAGGTGCCACTGGACTCCTTGTTGTTTTTGTGGATACAGACTAACATGACTATCCCCTGATACTATTCTGTGTAGGCGCACACATTATCTCTGATGAATTAGCTGGGCAGCCTAGTTATGAAATCTGGGTGCATAATCTTATATTTGGGCATCCTGTATTTTGGCACTTATCTTCCTAAAATCAGTATTTAGAAGCCAACTGAAGGTTCCACATGTAAGGTTTGGGCAACTAACTTTGGTGTCCACCTTAGGAAAATTCAGCCCAACTACTAAAACTGAGACTACTTTGTCAACCTTAATACCTAAATGTAAAGCACTGCACAGCTAGACAAACAAAATCTAGCCATAATACAATGCTACATTTAAGTTTTAATGATTAAAAATTAAGTTTAGTTTTCTTTTTAATCATCATGAAAGAAGATTATATGAAATCCATTGAGGTTCAAATTAAAACATTCAAAGAATGAGAGAGATTTTCCATTTCCACTGAAATCCAGAATGTTCCCCATAATTCAAAAACAACAAAAAAACAAACAAACAAAAAAACCACCACTCACAACACTGTTTGAGGAAAACAGATTTATGGACATTTTTGAAAATTTGCTTCTAGGAAACTAAGCAATTTAAAACTCTAGCCAACAGTGAACATTATGACCCCACTGCTAAATGTAGAGACTAAAATATACATATTTTAAGATTCTTTTAAAAAAAAAAAACACACACACAGTAATTATGACAAGTTGCTTCAAAACAAAAGGATCTTCCTTTATAGGATACATCTAGGTACAGAAACTTAATTTTAATTATGGCCTTAAACTTTAAGTTTCTGCCTTAGTAGCTACTATACCAGTCTAACGTACCCTATAAAATTAGTCCCCCAAGGCCCCTCTAGTTGCATTTAGAGGCTCCTGTAGTAATTCAGGGAAGCGGATATTTCTCACCCAGGTCTTGTCTCAGTCTCTAATCTATGGTATTGCATGTCCTGGGCAGGCAAGCGTGGGCGTCGCAGCAGTGCAGGATCGCTAGACAGCAATATGGAAGTAAGTGGGAAGTTACTGATGTCTAGCTGGATGTGATGTGCATTTCAAACCTTTCTTTTATATACATATTTTTTTTGCTCTCTTTCTTCTAACATATAACTGCCTGCCTCAGATAAAATGCATGCGTAGGCTACTCACTTTGTATTATTCCAGCTTAAAAAACACTTACGGCTTGTTTTAGACCAAGCACCATTTTTGGTTTCAGCTAACCTTGTTCCCTCTGTTCCTGCAAGCATGGTTAAATGAACATGATGTGTCCTTTTGCCACCATTTTGGTCTGATCCCAGCCTGAAGGCCCACTTGCACTTCGTTACACAGTACACTGTTCTATGCTGTTTGATATCTAGCTAAAACTATTGACTTTCATGCTCAGCCATTCCCATTGCTTATTTTCTAGTTAAATTGCTAAATGTATGCAGTCATGATACCATGGAATTGCACAGATAGGGCATGGGAGGAGAAAATGAATAAGACAGATGAATTCAATGTGGATTTCATGAGATTTCATTCATCTTCAAACCATTTATATATACTGTTCATGTCGTTGAATTCAGCTTGCAGATTTATTTATTTTGTGTGTGTGTATGTGTGTTTGTGTTAGGTAGATTGCAGTTTAAATCTAGCACAGTATGCTTAAGTACTGCTTTGTCCCTAATTGTCTTAAAAAAAAAAAAAAAAAAAAAACTCCAAAGACTAAATAGACCATTCAAGGCTAAACAGTAGGAAACATAGGGCCATAGGTCAGAAGAAAATCACCACATAGAAATCTTATTGAAATGAGTTGTAGAAGTATTGTTGCAATCTAACATATAATATAGAGCTAGGTTTATGAAGCAGCACAACCCTTCCCTACTATGGTTTACAATAAGAAAAAACTATTTTTAAATTTAAATTTTAAAAAAATCGATTATGAAATTGGAATGGTAACTGTAACATTTGTTACTGTGTGTTCAATTCAGTTTAATTTAATGTAGTTTTTTTTTATTTTAAGAAAAATGTGACTGGTATTTTAAAATGCATTTTTTCTTTAAAACCAATTCCCAGGTATAATGTTATCTTTCAGTGACATTTCTCTTAATTTAAGTATCAAGTTTTACAATAAAAGTATTGAAAGAGAAACCAGATAATGGCTATTAATGTTTATAAGCATTCCAAGAAGGGCATGAATGCCTCAACTGTAGCTTGAAGAGATAAACTGTCAGAGAGAGAAATTCTCCTATAACACTTAACATAGTCAGCCCATGTGAGCATGTAAGGAAGACTTGATGGATCAGTGTGAACTTTTTTCTTTTAAACATATTTTAAGATTTTTTTTTAATTTTCATTTCTATTAATTTCTTTTAGGGGTCCATCATTAGCAGTCCTCACATGCGCCGAAGAGCTACATCAACCCGAGAATGTCCATCTCGCCCTCACCAGACTATGCCTAACTCTTCCTCACTCCTAGGTTCCTTATTTGGTAGTAAAAGGGGGAAGCCACCTTCCCAAGGCCATCCACCAGCTGGCCCATCGCAGCAGCCTCAGCACCCACCTGTAATCCCGCATCAGCAACACTCTCAGCATCCTTCTGCCATGCACCATGCTGGGCCAGCTGAGGGGCAGACACAGGCACAAGTGCACACTCACCATTCACAGTACTGTCACATGCAGCAGAACCCACCCCCTTATCATCACCATCACCACTATCATCCTCCACAGCACATCCAGCACACGCACCAGTACCACCCACATGTGCCTCATTCCCAGCATGCGGCGCATTCTTCTTACATGCAGCACCCTCATTCACAACATTCCCACCCTCCCCATCCTCCATTGCCCCCTCCTCATCCTGGGCACTCTTCTCATTCCCAACATGCTCAACATCACCATGGACAGTCAGCTCCTCCTTCCACTTCAACCAGCGCTAAGCCCAAACACAGTGGCATCAGCACAATAGTCTAGAAGTATTTGTCCTTCTAATAATGGTAGTTTTAGGCACGGTTATAAAGGCACTTAAAGGAAGCAGCAAATAAAACTGTGGATTTTTACTCAGCCAAACAATTTATTTGACTTCTGCAAGCTTAAGGGCTTGCTGTTACTAAATACAACAATTTGAATTAGTGTGATCAATATTGGTTTTACTTATCTGCTCAGTGGAGGCCTGCCTCCTGGAGAGTCCTTATCTTCAATTGCCTTGAAAACATGCTGCTTGCTGAATACAAGTTAAGCTTCCTTTTTCACCAAATCCCATGACAATTTTACATGCATAATAAAAACGTAACCTATTAAAAAAAAAAAAGTGATTCAGAACCAAGTGTTGCATTCTTGCTCTTTTATTGTCAATAGGCAAAAAAATAAGTAGACCTGATATGGTTGATGAAAGTACGTAAGTAAACTTTATGTAATATAAATATATATATAAATATATATATACTGTATAGTTAACATTTGTGCTTGGAAAGCAAATTTTTTCAGTCCACTAAACTAGCAATATAGACTTTACAAGGAATTACACTTGATAGAAGGACAGTAACAAATAGATGAATAGCATATGAAAGAGTAGACCAAAAACTTTAAATGCTAGGAATAAATTTCAGACATTTCAGTATTTTAATTTAAAAGTCCTCTAGACATATTAAGACTCTAAGCAATCATTACTAAAATGTGCCAAGTAACATAGTATATTTAACTGTTGTAGTAAAATATTGCTTTGTATAAATCCTTATTTTTATTAACATAATATCATATGTAATCAGTATTATAACTGCTCTGCTATTTCAGGAAAGCAAACTAGTTAAGATGCAGTAACTATACAGTAGCAACATGGGATGACCATTTACCATTGGTTATCTTAAAGCATTGGTTATACAAATTCTTAGACACTTTAGAGGCTGTGATAACTGTGAATTTACATGATCCACGTTTCTTTTATATGCATATGATTTTATGAACACATATGAAGAGTTATATGAAAGGTGCATGCATACACTGCAAAAACATTCATCTCAAACATGAAAATTACAAACACCCATCCTTCTCAGTCACTTCGTTTTCTATTTACCATGACTTTGCTCATTTTTTTCAGTTAAAATGAACTATAATCTGACAGTGTTTCCAGATGGAACTGCTCTAAAATTTTAAGGTGTATTTTAGTATCTAGTATAGTGCGGTTATTTGGTTTTGGTTTGGGTTTTTTAGTAGTGTAATTCCATATAGCCATATGCTAGCGGCAGAGTGTGTTCACCATTTTTACTCATCACATTTGTTAGTTTACAAGTACACAGCACTCAGCAGGCTGAGTTTATGCTCAAACCCTCACTGTCCTACTCCAATTAGTTGCAAGACATCATCTAAAAGCAGGCTGTGCTGTTGTTGTTTGTGTTGTAATCAAGCCATTTGCAAATTCATATGAGATTTTGTATCCCTGAATCTCATACAAAGTCATACATGGAGCATACTTTGTAGTTTCAGCATTTTGAGCCACTGCAAGGACTTTACACCTAAATGGTAGAAACAAAGGAACCACAACTGCAAAACTGCACCAGCTAAAATGCAAAACTTGAAGGAGGAAAAAAAAGAAGTTTCAGTGTGAGATGGGTAAAAAGAATCGGAAAAGAACCAGATCTATCTGTTTATTTGAACAATACAAATATACAGTAGCGTTGTATAAGAAAAGGATGAACTTTCCGTATTGGGTTACTCTTGGTATCTTTAATTTGTTTTTTCCCCTCCCCCTGTTGCATACAATTGATATAATACCAGCAAAACTGCAAACTGAGCACTTTGTTAATCTCCATAAAGAGCAAATACAGCAATCTAGAGTTTAGCCTTTTGCTAAAATCTGTCCATGTTTGTTTTCCCCGTGTGCAATATCTTTGATCCCTTTTGCTCCTATAAATTAATCTTACATGAAATGAGAATAACACAAATATTTTTAATATCATTCAAGCTACCCTAAATTCTGTGTCTTACCTTACGAGGGCTGATCTGGGCACTCGGAGGCTCTGTTCCTTGCAGTTTAAAAAATACTGTTCTTATAAGGGAAAGTAGAATTGTCTGCATGTCATCTAACATTAATAGTGTGAGGCTACACTCTATGTATTGTATATTTGCAAAATACATCAGTGTTACTGTTGATATTAGTTGAAGTAAAGGGATACATATTTAAATATGTCGGCTTTTCTTCATACCTGTGTACCAATATTAGAGTCTAACTGTAATTTATAGGTTGTTCCAGAAAAGATAAAGATACCATTCAGGTACAAAAGTCTTTCTGAAACCGCATCTTTTAATGAAATCTGAGGTGAAAATGCTCCTCTCCATCGCATACTATGTTTTCTGCACTTGTTCTGTATGCAGAATTATTGATGTCAGTGAAAGTGCTGTGTGCTGAACAAGTGCAAAATATGTACTGGAGATCTATATTGTGCCATGGAGAGGAAGATTTGGCCCCAGATATGTTATTTAGTTAGCATGCAATGCCTTAAGTATTTTAGCACTGAAATATTTCAAATTTGTTTGGTTTGGTTTCACATTACCCCTTAGGTTCATTTAAGAAAGGTGTAACAACAAATAGCCTTAGATTTACACTGTGGGCCAGGTTTTAATTTTGCCAGGTGCAATTGATGACGTGCAAAAGTTGTCACAAATTTTGTACATGCAAGAAACCATTTGTGCATGATTTCGCGCGCGCACACACGTATACTGGGGAGGGGGGTGAGTGCCTACTTAGTAGGCACACTAATTCCATATGGAAAATCAGAGGCCATCTTGTGGCAGCTAACAGTGTTGGGTCTTTTAAGAGCACAATATTTGAAAACTTTCTCATAGTTTAAAACCATTGAGAAGAGACACAGTATGCTCGTTATTTCTTTCTTTTTTGAACTAATTACCTTTAACCAAACGTCTTGGTGTCGGCATAAGTCTTAAGAACCTCACTACTACTACTACTTTAGGAAGCAGCCTAACATGTCAGAATACATCTGAGATTAATAGTTGCATAGAACACCATAGATCACTCAGAGAATGAGAAGATGACAGTATGCTGTTACTGTGTGCTGTTGGAGAAAATGAAATAGTAGACGTTGAAAGGTTTTAGTCCTATTTCCTTATTGATTAAAAATTAGCATAGAGCACTACTGGGGACCATGTTTCTCTGTTCCCATGAATAATGTGGCTAAGTAATAATGTCAGTTTGAAAGAATGAAAGGGAAACCTAAAGAATGCAGATCACAAAAACAAAAACCTAGATCTTTTCTGGGACAACGGTCAAATATGTATTTGGGTTTTTTTAATTTTTTTAAGTTAATGAAATGTACAACAATGTAAAAAAAACAAAGTTCATCCTGATATAATGTATGTCTTGTATTGCTAAAAAAAAGTCTTCAAACATACAGTGTAGAATGATTTTCCCATCATGTACTGCATGCAGCAGAAGCCTCTTGTTTCTTGATAAAATGAGCTGAAAGACAGTCAGCAGATATTTAAACAATGAATCTCTAGATGTTGACTTGCTGTTCCATATGAAGCTGTGTGTTTTCTGCAGTTAAGCATGCATTTTGCTGTTTCCATTGTAAAATATCATTGCACTTGTTGCCTGCAAAATCAGTTATTGTGTATATAGTTAAAAGAAAAATGAAACCAATAACAAGATTAAATCTGGGGCGGGGGGAAAGGATGTTGGAAATGGGACCAAGTAGGGGGAATAGATAATTCTCTAAATTGTATATAGTGTGTAAATTAGTATTACTATAAGTCTGCAGTCACTTTGAGGTTGCATACAGTACCTATCTCCTGCTAGGAACTTTAATCCAGCTTTGAGTTGTACTAAACTGTTAGAATTAGGTCTTGAATGCAGACTGTTAAAGACTTCAGGAAACATCACGCTCACAAGAAGCTTCTGTTCTGGGGAGGCTCAAGACCCATTTTGTAATTGCAGGGAAGAAAGGAGTGCTTTCATTTTAATATGCATTCTGTTTGTAAGTAGTAACAGGCCCTATCGATGTAAAACTATAACTGTGATCTTGTGGAGAAATCAAATAAATCATTTAAAACTCTTTCTGTTTCTCATTTTTGTGCAGTGGAAGAACATCAGTTCTGCAGACAGGAAGAAAAGAAAATCATTTCAAGTGAAATGTTGACCCCTCTGAAGTCAATGGGAGTTTTCCAATTGACTTCAAAGGGGCCATGGTTTCACCCTCTGTTTAAGTTAAAGCTGAGGGAGAATTGCAACTCTATTATCAAAGTTCTGGTCCAATCAATTAAGGTTTTGGTTTGTTTGATGTTCATTTGAGTGAGTGTACTCCTAAGAAAGTTAAGGAGCAATACAGTTGGTTTGAGCTGGACAAAGCGAGAGGTGACACTTGAGCAAGCTTCTTCACATGACCCTCCTAAGTCATTTTAACCCAGATATGTGGGAACCCAATCCTGATGTTTCATCTTAAACAGAAACTACCTGTCATGACCAACTGGGTGGTGGCTTTGTGCTATGGACAAATGGGGGGGGGGAAGGGGGACTATACCAATATCTGTAGTGAAAGTTTAAGTTTTTTGAGTATATTGTTGGTGATGATTGTCTCTTTTAGAACCTGACCTCATTGAGGATCTGATCCAAAACCCATTGCAGTTAATGGGAGTCTTTCCAGTGGCTGTCAAAGATATGTAGATTATAAGGTTAGAAGGGACCATTGTGATCATCTAGTCTGACCTGCATAACGCAGGCCATAGGATTTCCATTAATTAATTCCTACTTCAAGTCCAAATAGCTGTGGTTGAACTAGAGCATATCTTTTAGAAAGACATCTAGTCTTGATTTTGTATTTTCCAGTGATAGAGACTCTATCACAATCTTTTTGTGAGTTATTCCAAGGTTTGCATACCTTCCCTGCTAAAATGTGTGCCTTATCTGTAGTCTGAATTTGTCTAGCTTCAGCTTCCAGCCATTGGAACTTTTTGTACCTTTGTCTGCTAGATTGAAGAGCCTTCAATTATCAAATATCTGTTTCCCCCATAGGTACTTATAGACCAGGGATTGGCAATCTTTGGCATGCAGCCAGCACATCCCGCGCCGCTTCCTGCAGCCCCCATTGGCCTGGAGCGGCGAACCGCAGCCAGTGGGAGCCACAATCGGCTGAACCTGTGGACGCGGCAGGTAAACAAACCGGCCTGGCCCACCAGGGGCTTACCCTGATGGGCCGCATGCCAAAGGTTGCCAATCCCTGTTATAGACTGTGATCAGACTACCCCTTAACCTTCTCTTGAATAAACTCAATAGATTGAGCTCCTTGAGTCTTTCACTATCAGGCATGTTTTTCAACCTTTTAATCATTCTTGTGGCTTTTCTCTGAACCCTCTCCAGTTTTTCAGCATTCTGTTTAAATTGTGGGCACCAGAAGTGGACACAGTATTTCAGTAGCACTCGCATCAGTGCCAAAAACAGAGGTAATATAACTCCTCTACTCTTCTTCAATTTCCCCATTTATATATCCAAGAATCATTTTAGCCCTTTTGGTTACACTGGAAGCTCATGTTTTACTGTTTATCCATCATGCCCTCAATTTTTTTTCAGAGTCCCTGCTTCTTAGGATAGAATCACCAATCTTGTAAGCATGGCCTATGTTCTTTGGATCAGGCTTGAGAGTACAGGAAGTCCATTCCAAGCAGCAATTGGGTAGGCAGGGATTCACCACCTCTGTAAGTGGTATATCTGAAAAAAATATGTTCCTGTTATCATCTATACCTGAATCTGTTTGTTGTATAGCTTATCTTTCAAAACAGCAAGATGATCAAATTTATTTTCACATCTGACCTACGCGGGACTTGAGGTTAGGTTCCTCCCATTGCTTTAGTTAAAAGCAATGAAGAGTTCATTTTTTGTGTTTGTTTTCCATATTTTATTTCCCTGTTTTCAGGGGAATTATAATTAGGCTGTAAAACCTCAATTAAGACTAATCTTGGCATATAAGAGTTCTGTCTAAATGATGTTTCGTGTTTGCTTGTTTGTTCATTTATTACAAATTACAGGAGAATCCTGAGTTGGTTTGGGGAGATAGTCAGCTGTGGCCTATTTCTGATTCACTGTCATTGCAAGAAGTATATTCTGAACAATGATTATTTGACAAGTAAGTACCCATACATCCTAAGATGCCACCCACAGCTCCCCATTGTGTTGCAGTAAAAGATAATTCGTGCTACTACTCTGCCATATAAACTCCTGATTTCATATCTCATTTACTGAGTGTAGGGACATCTGCAATAATGTAATTAATGTAATATACCAGTCCTGAGAATTGCAATAGTTTAAAAAAAATCTAGGTAGACCTGAGTTTGCTCTCTAGGGCAAAGGTGGTCTGTCTCTTACTATGTGTATATACCAGGGGTAGGCAACCTATGGCACGCGTGCCAAAGGCGGCACATGAGCTGATTTTCAGTGGCACTCGCACTGTCTGGGGGGGCTCTGCATTTTAATTTAATTTTAAATGACGCTTCTTAAACATTTTAAAAACCTTATTTCCTTTACATAGTGGTTTAGTTATATATTATAGACTTATAGAAAGAGATCTTCTAAAAACGTTCAAATGTATTACTGGCACATGAAACCTTAAATCAGAGTGAATAAATGAAGACTCGGCACACCACTTCTAAAAGGTTGCTGACCCCTGGTATATACAGTGCCTGTCACAATGGAGTCTAGAGGTGTCTCAGTTGGGGCTTTAGACACTACTATAAAAACAAATAAATAAAACTTTTCCTCATCTACCTTATTTGAATTATTTTAAAAGGAGGACCTAAACAGCCACTAACTCCTAATTGCTTGCAGCTCCCTGCCTCAGTTAAGGTCTAGGCTTCAACTATTTAGGATCCTCCTCCACTGAAGCTAAAGGAAGTTAGCATGTTCACAGGAAGTAAAAGCTAGCAATTCTGGATATTGCATCCGTAGTAGCAACAGCATGACATTTAAAGAAAAAAATGTAGTGTAGACCAGGCTTTTGTTACAGTCCCACTCATGTTTTAAACATTTGGCTGATGATTGACATTTTTAATTTACTTTTAGACTGAGATTCTAATCTCAGGTAGGTGTTGCACATCTTGAAATATCTCCCGCTGAGCTTTCATGCACATGCCTACATGGAGAATAGTTCAGAATAAACAGTGATACTCCCTCACACCTGAGAGTACAATCTATCCCTAAAATAAGAAAACATTCCAAGTTTCCCAATTGAAAATCAAACATTTTGGAACACAGAGCTCTAGTCTTTGAAATCTTATCTTCAAATTTATGTGCATTTGATATACATATTATACAGTAATGATATTCCCAGTTAACTTCTATCTAATGCCAAACTATGCAAACGTGCTTTCAGACAGCAGTTTTTAAAAAGGGCAGTTTTATAACCATTTGCAGTGTTATTTTGCACAACCAGGAAATACAATAAGTATAATCCTAAATTGGAAGGGAGATTGTGTAGATGACCTAATCAATCTTCTCATATTTTATTTCTGTGATCTGTGTGGAAGTCTGTATTGTTGTTTGTTTCTTCGAATACTTGGCAATGACCAATTAGTTACATTCACAGGAATTCTCTAGTCAGGAGTTTTTATGTAGAACAGTTTTTAACAGTTTACTAACATTTACTAACTTGTTTGGAATATATACAGAGGTTGCAAGAAGCTACACTTACCACTTAGTATTCATGAACTGCATTTGAAATAATTTAGGGTCAACAATTTCTCCCTTTTTTCATTCTCTTTCACAATATTGCAGACATTGACTTACAGAATTACAGGCGCAAAATGTTTTCATTACTTTTTAACAAACATTACTGCTGACCCTGAACATTGTTGATGGAGATGGAAACATACTTAGCAAAGACACTATCTTCTAGCCTTCCATGCAATTGCTCAAACAGTTGTCATTAGATGTCAGGATTACGCTCCTGTTAGCATGATGTGATAAATTGTACTTTGCCAAGTATATTTACTGACCGACTTAATTGTATAATATTAACAATGTATTACAAGAACATGCCACACTAAATCTATTAAAGACTGGTATGCTAACTTCTTTATATATATATATAGTACAAGCAATTTTTTCATCAAGAAGCATCCCATGTACTAAGACTACTGAGTTGCCATTTAGAAATAGATAAGTATCCTTGTTTATATAAAAGGCAAGCAGGTAAAGGTAACACAATTAACTTAATGTACTTATGTAAAAGAAATAACTATGGAAAATCTTACAGATTTTTAAAATAGCATTTGCTTTGTGGGAATTTTGGAAAAATATCTCGTTGTTAAAAGCTTTAAACATTAAAATGCATGTTTCTTTGTATATTGGGCAAAAATAAGTTTCAGTATTAGCTGAAAACAAGACTTTTGCTCTTATAATTCAGTCACAAATGTATTTTCAGCTACAGTAGATGTGGGAAGTTTTGAGCACTGTACAGCACTGGAAATGTGCCCCTTTGGAAATTAGTGTGTATGAGAGAGAAAAATGCCTTGTTTAGGAATAATAAGGACAGTACATATGGCTGAAAGGCTAGTAACAATAGTGCAAAATGCCCCCTGCATCATGTCAACCAAATTTAATTTTCTTTGAGAAAGGGATAATGGACCCATGGTTGGCTAAAAGCTATGGATATGTATGAAATAAAGATCTGTTTGAAATTCCACCAGCCAGGCAGAAATGTAATTTCATTTTGTGCCGTGTAACAAGATAAGAATCTGGTACTAATCAATATTGGACTATCCTAGGATCTTACTGAAGTGATATGTAGTCATTCCAGTGTCTAATACTTCCCAGTGAGTGTAGATATGATGATGGATGAACAGTATGGGCCAGATTGTGGCTGTATGCTGTAAGGGAATGCAAGAGCATAGTGGGGAGGAGACAAGACCATACTAAGGGTTGCAGTATATGCACACACTTGAGTTGGAGGCAGTGCCTCACCATCCCCAAAAGGAGCAAGAAACTAAAGTCAGAACTGAGACCTGTGTTGCTATGCTGTACATCATGAGGGAGCTGCCATTAAAAACCCCAAACCCACATCAGTAGAGTATACTATAGTAGTAGCCATAATAAAAATATCACTGCCGTATCCTCCAGTTATTTGGTATGATACTTGATTAATGTACATGAATAAACATACATGGGGCCAAATCCTGGTGCCCTTACTCAACTTTTACACTGTCCTTATTCAGGCAGATGCCCCATTGAAATCCTGAGAGTGAAATCTTTGCCGTATGAAAGTCAGTGGCAAAACTCCCATTGACTTCAGTGGGGCCAGGATTTCACCCTGGGAGCTATGCCTGAAGAGAGACTGAGTAAGGACTTCAGGATTTGGCCCACTTATTGGAATCTGGCCAGTTTAATGGGTTAGTGTGCAATTGAAATTATAGTTTTCCAAATCCATGTCTCTGGAATTCATATTTTGAATGTTGCTTGCCAAAGCACGCACCCTACCGATATGCACAGCAAAAGCAGCAGAGAGGTTTTTAATCACCGTTTACATATCTCTGCAGCACTAAAAACTGCAACCTGTCACCATGAGCCTGTCACATTAACCTGTACAATAGGGTGATGGAGGAACAGTGCATATTTTACTGTGCTGCTTCAGTAAAGCCAATGACAGGCCTGTCAAGCACATTTCACTGAAGGTGCGAAGCTAGGCTTGAATTCTAGACAACGAGGTGGAAGGTCAGTAATTTCTCTATTATGGGATATGTTCACAATGAAATTATTATTAGGATGCAAAATCACATCTACATTTTCACCAAATCGCCAGGGGAATATTAACACGTAGCTGTTGCATAATGAAAACCTCTGGGACATGAAATTGGAAAGTGGACACTAATAACACTGGATGTAATAATAATACTTAATGTGGAGGGCCTGATTCTCCTCTCACACCAATGTAATTCAAGAGTAACTCCACTGGACCCAATAGAATGCTACTATGAGGGGAGAGTTGGGCCCTCAAAGACACAAAATCCATCACTTTGAGATTTAGTGACACTCCCTTGAGGATTTAGGATCCTCGAGCAATTAATGGATTACTTTGATTCATAAAATTAACATTTTCATCTGCGACTGACATAATCCTGATCTTGTGTTTTTCATGGCACCTAACTTTCAGAACACCATGTCTGAGGGAATACATGTGAATGGGAAAATGCTTTATAAACATGGTGCAAACTGATCCAGTGTACTTTATGGTACAACATAGGTGGTTGTAACTTGCAAACTTCTTAGGGTGCAAACTGTTGTACATGTTCCAAATGCTGTAAAATTAAATAATAACTTTGATATACATTCATGCCATTCATCCCAAAATGCTTTACACACTAGACACAGGGATCACTTTATCCCCACTACAATAAAACAGAACTGTGACCTCAAGCATGTCAGCTGATTGCAACTGTTGTGGTACTGGGTAGAGACAAGCAGACTCTAAGGCACCCAGAATTTAAACTACGTTGTGCTTTACAGGACACAAGTAACACCTAGAACTGCACCTGGAAATGAATTGGAAGGCACTGCAGATCATCACAGGTGTCATACACTTATAGACATGCTAATAGTCAGTGCTAGATCCAAAGCTAGGAAATCTTGAGGACCTTAGAAATTGCCAAGGTTGTTTGCCACCATTTTCTTTACGGTGTTCCCCAAACAATGGAAATTAGAAATGGGGCAATAATTCTCAAGTTATCTTAATCAAGCAATGCTATCTTGAGCAAGGGCCAACAATTTCCGCTTTTATGTCAGTTGTGCTGGTGTTTTTCTTGCAACATCAGATTGAAACCCCAAACTCATTTCTTATAGGCCAAATTTTAAATCACTGTTGAGCTGGCCTTGATTCAAATCAGAGACCTAGAAGTGAAAGGCTGTTTATCCCATTACAAGTCCCTTGAAAAGTCCAGTCCCTTACAAATTTTTATACTTAAAAAAAACAAAGAACAAAACCATTGTTCCTAAAAGGTTAAGTGTGAAATAGGAAATAGTATCTGCATAGTTAGCTCATAGCCTCCTGTGACTTTTGGAGAGGTGAAATTGCTCTACAACCATGATCTAATAAATACACTTTGCTATTGCTACATTGGTTAAGAAGTAAGAATACGTGCAAAATTGCAATTACTTAGTTGGTTTTATTTCCTGCACAGTATCTTTTTTTTCTTTTGTTAAGTCTTGTTTCAGGTACCTCTTTAGGTTGCATCCTGCTGTTTAAGTGAGAATATATATTGGTATTTCAAGCATTTGCGTGTACATTTTTCATTGACTTTTTAATGCCTCAGAGATACATTTATAAATCCAAAATAACCTGGTAGCCTTATTTCAGTTTTTTGAGGGTGGGGTAATAATGTGAGATCATCGATCTTGTGGTTTTTTGGCTCTATACAGCATTTAAACAGCTGTGTGTAGGGGCGGGGGGAGCAGGAAGCAAATACAGACACATTCAGCTGCATTTGGCTTAACTTCATTACTCCTACTTCCAGTTATATTTAGATTCCTGTGGAATACCCAACGCTATGATGAAGTGTGAGTTAAGATTTTGTTAATACAATTTTCAGGTTTGTGAATAGAGGAAATGGGGATTTTCAATCACATCCAAATATATCATGGAAATAAAATTTCTCTCCCAAAATAAAACACACCAGGCCAAATTCTGTGCTGCTTACTTAGGCAAAACTCCCGTTGACTTCAATGGAAAGACTGCAGGGTTAGACCCATAATTAATGTTGGGAAATCTTAGCTAAGGCCCTTTCCTGAAGAGGTCTCCAATCCAAATATTTGAATTAAGAGCACTTTTGGTACATATTGTTCTGTACAAAACAACAACTCAAGAATGGTTGCACTGTGCAGTGAGGTACTCAGACCTAGTCAGCTGGTGGGTTTCATTATTTTTACCAAATTCAGGATCTTTAATTACTGGAGTTTTGGGAAGCAAAAGCTCGTTTTACTTAGCATTTTCACAGTAACTGAGATGTGAAATTAGCCGCATGGTTCAGAAGACATATCAGCCAGCTAAAATAAATCAATTACCCTCGAGTAGGGTAAGAGAGAGAGAAAACTTCTTAGTTGTGCAATAGGATAACAGTCACAGCAACTTCAGCTTTCATTTGTTTCCTTCCTTATAGACGTAGTGATTTTAACCCAAGTAGATAATAAACAGACTCTGTTTTTCCTCAATGTGAATTAATTATTTCTAATGTTAATGAAGTTTTATGCATTTTGAACAGTGGGAAAATATTTCATATCTACAACTACTCATTACCGCTGCAAAATAAGACTTTAACGAGCGGTTGGCAAAGAAGTGTGAAGCTCTTTTTATCTTAAGAAACAGAGAGAGCAATCAATATACAGCTGCTCCAACTCAGCAGACTAATATATTGTAATAATGTCACAACAGACCAGAAGAATCAGGTAATTAATTCATTCCCATTATAAAATAGCTTTTAATGAGGAAGTAATGCACAATTACCCAGTAATACATGGGTTATGTGCACTGTTACCCAGTGCACTGTTACCCAGACATGCACTGTTACTCAGTATCACATTGGTTATGGCCTATCAGTCCCACTTTCCTATCTCATATGCCAAGATCAGATAGAAATGATGAAGAAGAAAACATAATTTATAAAATATTTCCTTGTTATTTTTCCATCTCTTATATATAGTTTCATTGTAAATGATAGAGTAGACTACAGGCCTTAGAACCTTAAGATCTGGATAGCTTTTAGGATCCAACTTTTAACAAGTAGGTTATTTGAAGTTGCTATGGCTTGAATGGAAATTATTTGCCCCAAACTAATAAAAAAAAAAAATAACCCCTCACAAAGTTCACAAATTTGTCTTCAGACCTTCATCTCCACTCTGATCAAATAAAAATAACACTGGCTATTTAATACTGGCCTTAGCTGAGCCTTATGGTGATATCATCTTCTAATGTTTATATCACTTATTTTTCCATACTAATGACTATCTTCTTTCATTCTCCTTTCTGTCCTCCCTTTTTCTTTCTTATTTTAGACTTAGCCACCATTACAGACTTAAAAGCAGTGGCCTGATTTTGATCTCCTTTACACCAGTTGTATACCTGCGTAGTTCCACTGCCTTCAGTGGAGTTACTTGTGACTTACATTAGTGTGAAATCACTAGCAAGGACAAAATCTTGACTCCTTGATAGTGAGTAGGAGTCTAGCCGTTGACTTCAGTGGGGCCAAGTTTCACCCTAAGGTCTTCAAGACATACCTGCTTTGCCACTAAGATCATTTGTTACGTACTTCCCTTTGTGCTTTGTAATTATACCACAGTGGTGTCTCTTGCTTTATTACTGAGAATTTAACAGAATTGTTTAAAAAACAAAATTTTGAAAACACCAGCTTCTCAAGCCATGGCAAGTTCAGGGCCAGATTCAGGAGTGCGCTTAAGAGTATGCTTAAGTCTATCGATACCCAAGCCAGCACTTTAGCATGTCTGTATCTTTAAACATATGCTTAAGTCCTATTGCTTTAGTGGGGTTTAAACACAATATTCAAGATAAGCACATGCTGAAGTGCTGCCCAGAATAGGGATGCTTTCCTGATTTGAGGCCTGTGCGTATAAACGCAGTTGGGGTGACCTTGGTTGAAATGAGACATTGCCAGAAAACTACAACTCCTCTGAG
Source organism: Trachemys scripta elegans (assembly GCF_013100865.1). Taxonomy (NCBI): domain Eukaryota; kingdom Metazoa; phylum Chordata; order Testudines; family Emydidae; genus Trachemys; species Trachemys scripta. Next base: position 36,561,752 of record NC_048304.1, read on the forward strand.
ATTCTTACTGGGACCAGAATCCTGTACTACTTACATATTCATGTAAAAAGGAATAGATATAGAAAGTGAACTCCCTTACTCTGCCCACTATGTCCCATCCTTCTCCCATCACATACTGTCTCTGAGGAAGGGCATCCCTTTCAAAAGAATATTTTCCCTTTTATGGTTTTCCATTCCAGCTTTCCCCATTCTGCTTCTTCCACATCCTCCCTCCCATCCTTCTTCTTTACTCCTATCCTAGTTTCCTGTTCCCCTTGCCAGCCCCTCCTGCTCTTTTCCCCCTGTTGTTTCCCTCTTTTCAAGTGGGCTGTAGCCCGTGAAAGCTTATGCTCAAATAAGCTCCTGTTCTTTTTGCAGATACAGACTAACACGGCTGCTACTCTGAAACCTCTTTTCAAGCTTCTCTTTTGAGTCCGTGTTTTATCCCCACTTCTGGAACTGCCTCCTGGTGTGGCCCAAACCATGAAAGTATTGTACCTGAGGAATTGGCATCATGTGCCACAGATTCGCCTTTCCAAAGCTTAGGGGGCATATTTGTTGCACCTCAAAATTCAGTGGATTAAATCTTAAAGAACAGTGACAAACACAGCTCCCTAGCCCTGTGGAAAAAGTACTGAGTGTTGTATGCCTCAGGCATTAAGAACATTGCATCTCTGCAACACTTTATCAATTTTATTTAACTTCTAGCAATAGGTGCTAATTACTTTTCTGTCACAGCCTGTAAATTGTCCATGTGTTCTTTCTACACCTGAAGAAAAAAATTTGATTTCCATAATGACCTTTTGCAAACTTTGATCATTTATAAGTCTCCTAAGCATTAGTTTGGCTGCCAGTCTAGAAAATACCAGTGGTAAAAATAATTTCATTTCATCAAGACGCTTCCCACTGCCTGTGTGTGTACATATTTATATTAAAACAGCAGAGATTCCACAACAGTGGAAGTTTGAGTTCCAGTTTTCATTCCAATTCCATCCTCCCAGACCCTGCTTGCTCCACCTCTTCCCCAATTGTTCATTTCCTCAAGCGAATTCTTTTTGCATTGAAATGCCCCATGCTGGGTCTTTGGTGCAAAGGTGATTGTTTTTGAGGAGAATGGCAACATCTTGAAATCTCTTGAATCATTTTTGTGAAGAGCAAGAATAATCTGTTAATAAAATTGACATAGGAAATGTGGACTAATGAATGTGCTACTGACATACTCAATTTACAAACTAGACTGTATAATCAGACTCATTTTTCCTTTTTTTCCTAACATTATCTTCAGTGCAAACACATATTTATCTTTCTACAGACATTCCTGTAATAAATAGGATTTTAAATGATATTTTTATATATATGCAAACCAAGAATTGATTTATTAAACAGTTCTCTCTAGAATGCATAGTAAAACGTCATCTCATTCAAAATATAGTCCAACTGCCCGCCAAGCTTATTCAATGAGAAACGCTATACAAAAAGATTACACTTCCATTGCAGACATTTTAAAAAAAAAAAAAAAAGGAAAAGAATCAGACAGAAAGCTATGGGGTTTAAGAAAGAACATTCTTGCAGGGGACTCACTTTTGCCTCTCTGCCTAGTTTAATCTCTTTAGCTCTTTATTTACAATGGCAATTTGATAAATATACCATCTTTGACTCTCATATAAACTGAAAAGTAACATTTATCTGTTCTTTTAAATTAAAGTGTCTCTCTCTCTCTCGTGGTGTGTGTGTGTGTGTGTGTGTGTGAGAGAGAGAGAGAGAGAGAGAGAGAGAGAGAGAGCGCGCGCCTGTCTGGAGTTGGAAATCCAAGTTTATAATCCTTCTGAGAGAGAGAATTTGAAAAGCAAAGCCTCTAAGGATTACATGCTTTAGGAAAAACCCATTTGGCTGCTGTATATTAGCACTGATCCATGAAAGATCAACTAAACAATTTCTCTGACAACCAGGAACTTGTAATAATTTGAAAGAGAAGCAGACAATAAAGCACTTAATTGTATTCTAGGTCTGTCCATCTGTCCTTCCATGGCTGACAGAAAAAGATACCTCAGCTGGGTTGGATCAAACCATTTGCATAAAAGTCAACATTGGTACAATATTTTGGGGGTAATGAAGCGCTGTCCTTGCTATTGAATAAGAAAGGGAAACTATCAAAATTTAATGTTGGGAGAAAAGACCCTGAAACAAACACTAAAAATCCCTTGTCAATATTGTCAAGATTTGTAGATGCCTTACTGAGTTATTGCATGCTCTTTTTATGCCGCTGTTGTTCCCTGTCTTCCTTTTCACCTTCATTTGTGTGTCATGTTGAACTTAAGCACCAGTCTTGCAAACTGCTCTTCACTGGTGACAATGTGAGCCCCATTGAAGCAGGTTGCAGGATCAAGACCTTGTATTGTGTCTTCCTTGGGGCAGGGACTGTGTCTTAGTTTTGTGACATGACTAGCTCAGATTTTGGTTCTTAAAAATAATTAACTAAACAGGACGTGAAAAGAACTTTAGTATATCTCAACTGATTATTTGGGAGGTCGAAATAAGTATTTCAAAAAGCAAAATACTGATATGCTTTCTTTTAATTTAATGTGACACTCCCTGTCCAGTCTTTTCTAATGAATTTCTAATTTTCCTACCACTATACTATCAAAGCACCAATATTCCCTGACAGGGCCGGCTTTAGCAAGTGCGGGGCCCGATTCCTGGGTTGGCACTTCGGATTGCCGGCTCGGGGAGGTGGCCCCGCAGGGCTGCCGCGCTCCCGATGGTGCTCTGGCCAGGAATGCAGGGCCACGGGCCTTGCCGCTGTCTGGCCGACGGTCCGGCCGGGGTCGTGGAGCTGCAGGGCTGCTGCGGTCCAGCTGGGGCCGCGGGGCTGGCCGGAGCTGCAGCCAGGGTCGCTGAGCCGTGGGGCAGCCACGCTCTGGCCGGAGCTCCAGCCGGGGTCGCGGAGCTGCCGTGGTCCGGCCGGAGCTCCAGCCAGGAGAGGCCCCACCCAGAAAAGGCACCCCCTGTGAGAGTAACAGGGGGGCCCCCAGCTTTTTGGGTCTGTGGGGAGCCAGGGCACCTGAAGAGAGAGTGCCCCTACAGGACTCCCAAGGCCCGGGCCAGCCCAGAAGGAAGGGCTAGGGCCCAAACAAGCAGGAGTAGGGATGTGGCAGGGGGAAGACCCAGAAAGTGCTTCCACTGCCACCAACGGGGACATTTAAAGAGGCACTGCCCCCTGAGGCAGAAAGGGGGAGTGTCTGAGACAAGGGCTCGGTCAGACACCAGCCACAGAGAAGGGGTGGTGAAGACGGAGGCCCCTAGAGAGAAAGGGGCTGGGGCAGAGAGGCCCCACCAAAATGAGGGAACCCACATAGGAGCCAGGAGGGCCCATGTGGGAACCCAAACAGAAGTAGGAACCCACGTAGGACCAGGGCGTTCTACAGTGGGAACCCAGACCCTACAGCTGGGAAGCAGCTGGCTCCAGACTTTGGAGGGCCTGCGAGAGGAAAGGGATGCCCTGCAGGGCCCACTACGAAGGAAGCTGGGGTGATAGGGACCCCTTTCCTCCCCTCCCCCGTGAGCATTTTTAAGGGGGAGGGTTTATGGTGGGACGGCTGCCCCACCCCCATGTGAGAGGGAACTAGAGTAGGCCAGAATGGCTGATGGCTTGCACAGCCAATCAGGGAAGGGCCTACTGAGAGCCAATCAGTGCTGAGATTAGAGCCAGCCAATCAGGGCTAGGCTAGGCCCTATATAATGGCTGCCCAGGAGAGCAGCAGGTAGTCGGTCTGTCCCAGAATTTCATGGGGGAAGGTCTGTCTCCAGAGCAGGAGACCAGCATCTTGGGCTGGGCAGTACTGCCTCTGGCCATCTGATGGCTGAGACAAATTGTAACCGGCCCTTGAGACAAGAGGCTAGACTTTGGGGGTTGCGGTTGGCCACCGAGGCAGGTGCAAGGACTGTTGCTAACCCCTGCCCCCTGGAATGGGGTGAGGATGGACTAGTGGGCACTGCTGGAGGGGCAGTAGGCTGAAGAACACTGTCAAGCGGTCAGCAATGCGGCTCCAGATGCCAACGGAGGACAAGAGACGGATGGGATGCTGCCAGGAGAGGGCGTTCTCCATCGACTGAGCTAATTCCCAGAGCGACCAGGGGGAGGCGCCATGCTGGTGAGTCCCAACCCTGTCAAAATCTCCCAGCCCTATTGTGGGCCCACTGCTACCCTGCAGACTCTGGTCTGGACCAGACTGGGCCAGCTGGAGTGGCCTCCCTCTGAGTGGGAGAGCGAGAAGGGGAGCTAGTGGAAGGGGAAATGGAGCCCCCTGGCACTCACAGAAACTCTCTCCCCTGTCTGTGGAGCAGGGCTCTTCCCTCTGCCCCTCAAATTCCTTCATATGGGGCAGGACTTCTTTCCCTTGCACCCACTCCCCTCCCCCCTTTCCTTGGTCTACCACCCCCCCTCATTCCCGCTGTGCCCAGGCAGAGCTCTCCCTGCCCCATATGGTGCAGAAAAGCCTCAGAGCTAGCTTCACCTTCTGCCCTTTATTCTCCCCTTGGCCCTTCTATGGGGTCTCTGGGTGTGACAGGAATAGGAGCCTCCTTCCAGCTGTCTTTCAGGCCCTGGGATCTGGCACAGCCTCCCAGACGGGCGCTTCCTGTAGCTGAACCACGTCAGGGAGCAGTGGGGACAGGTCACCTCGTCCCAGCAATGCCGGCCCTCAAAGAGGCTTAGATGGAAGACCCCAGTCCCTCATGGAGGTAAGAGCCATTTACTTCTTGGGGCGTGTGGGTCTCTTGGGGGAGAAATGGCATCCCCGATGCATAGCCCGGCTGGGAGCTTTCCCTGTCCCTGGATCCCAGCCCTGGTACAGAGCCCTATTTCTCATCATGATATCCTCATTTTATTCTCAGAGGCTGTGTCCAGGATCCTGGAGACTGTTTCCTGCTGCAGGAGGTTTGAGCGGGGAGAGATCACTCACTGTCACGAGCCAGGGGTCTCCAACCCGGGTCTGCAGGGTTCATGGGAGCAGCCACACTCCAACCCTCCACCTGGAAGCCTGCTGAAAATTGCTTACCTTGGACCCATGAAGTTCAGCCCCAGTTTGAGGCTCCACTCCTGAGGTCCTATTGGAGGAGTCCCAGGAAAGCTCACTGGCCCCCTGCCCTGCGTAAGACAGCAGCAGGAACATGAAGCTGACTGAACACCAGGCCTGCTCCCTGTTCTGGACCGTGCGCTGCCTGGTTCTGCTGCCACTCCCCTGGCTTGATTTCCTGGCATCTGAGTTGTGGTGGTGATCGCAAGTTTGTCTTTTGCTGCTGATCTTCCAGTATCCTGACCTGGCTGACTCTCGGCTCCTGTCATGTGAGTGTGGACTCTGGCTCTGACCAGTAGGTCTGGCTGCCCTTGACCCAGCCGTGACATTGACTTTGGTACAATTTCTCCAATGCCCCTTTCTGATCTCCAGCAAGATACACCAGTCCCTTGGCTCCCAAAGTCCTAGTTGCCCGCTGTTCAAGGGCTGAAGGGTAGTGCTTCTATTGCCCCACCCCCACCACAGCTGCCTTGCCTATGGGAATCTCCCTAGAGCAGAGGAGAAATCTGCTCTTCTCTTAGGATCAGTCCCACTCTGGCCTCAGCTCAGCTACTTTGTTGACCTGGGGTCAGGCACCACTTTTGAAGCCTTCAGCGTGTGGGTGGAGGTGGGAGCAGAGGCTGAAGCTCCAGCAGTTTCCACCAAAGAACACCCCCCTGTCTTTCTATGGTCCGGCTAGGGCTCCCCATGCATCCTGGAGCTGAACACCAGATGGGAGCTGATGGATTATCCTTGGTGGGCCATGTTCTTGTGTGTGATGAGAGGGCCAGGAGCAGATGCACCACGCCTGGCCAGGACCGGGCTAAACAGCCTGTAATTCTAAGTGAGTGAAACCATGGCCACAATACAGACACCCTGGACATCCATGGGGACTGAATCTGGGCCCTTCACTACCAAGAGCACAACTCGTTCCAACTAGAGTCATGACGCTGGTGACCCCTGCCAGCCCCTCTGAGGGGGGTCAGTATTATCCCTGTTCGCTGGGGCATAGGGATAGAAAGCAACTGCCTGCAAGGTCACACACGACATCCCTGACAGAGGCAGGAAGGAAGCATGGGACTGATACCAGTCCAGCTCCAACCACTAGACTCCACCCATTTCCAAAGTCAGAGAACCCAGGAGCCCTGACTCTTCCACTAGGCCTTAAATGACAAGACCGACCTCCCTCCCACTCAGGAAGCCATAGAGGGGACCATCTACTGAGCTCCCCTTGCCAATGCCGCTGTCAGAGACCATTGCTAGTGGGTGCCAAGGGCCTGAGCAGGGAACTGCTTGAGATCCTCCTAGAGACTCGCAGGTGTTTCACTGTGACCCTCAGGGAGCCGTGGCAAGAGCCTCTCCGGTTGTAACAAAGGGTTTCTGTTCTCCTAGACAGTCAGCCTGTGAGGCCGTTTGCAGAATGTGGAAGAGCCCTTTGGCAAGCCGTTGGAGGATTCACCATGAAGGTGGCAGCAGCGGCAGTGCCTGGGGTCCCCATGGGCCAAGCCTCTACTCCTGCCAATCCAGGCTAATCTCCCGCTGCTCTCAGTGGGGCTTGGCTTTAGCTGCTGGGCCTGTGAGCCTAGCCCAGGGGTCTCAAACTCAAATGACCACGAGGGCTGCATGAGGACTAGTTCATTGGCCTGAGGGCCGCATCACTGACACCCCCCCTTCCCTGCCCCCGGCCCTGCCCCGAGAAGGGGCAGGAGGGGTGTGGCAGGGGCTCAGGGCGGGAGTTGAGGTGCAGGGGGCTCAGGGCAGGGAGTTGGGGTGCAGAAAGGGTGAGGGATGCAGAAGGGGGCTGAGGGCAGGGAGTTGGGGTGCAGCAGAGGGTTGAGGTGCAGGCAGGAGGCTCAGGGCAGGGGGTTGGGGTGTGGGGTGCAGGCAGGAGTGTGAGGTGTGGCAGAGGGTTGGGGTGCAGGCAGGGGGATCACGGCAGGGGGCTGGGGTGCAGGATGGCATTGGGCTGTGGCCTGGAGCCGCTTACCTAGAGAAATAGCCCCGCACGCCGCCTGTTGGAGACCCCTGGCCTAGACAGAGCACTCAGATATTTCCATCAGCCTGCTCAATGGCAAATGCAGCCACCCAAAGAAGTGAAGAAGAGTGGAAGTGAAAGAGTAAAGCTGGACCATCCGCTGAGCTGCTGCACTCAAGTGAGCAGAGCCGGGGAGAGAAGAGGGAGAACTCGAAGGTGGCTGGCGGCAGTAGGGAGGAGAAGCAGGTCGGGAGCCAGGAGAGGAGAAATAAATAATTAATGACAAATGCTGCAGGCTCTCTCTTGTGTGGTGAAGGTTGAAAAGGGGTCTCTTTACTATCAGGCTAAACTTTAAAATCACTGTGTATGAGTGGGGGCGGGGGGGGAGTCTATAAAGGTAAGAGGTCACTGTAGGGGCTTGAAGTCCCAGATTCTGGGGCTATTGCCTCCTTCTACCAGCTGATCTCAACCCAGCAACTCCTTCAGCTGGTAGCAGTAGTGAGTGCTTGTCCTCCTTTTCTGGACGAGCCACCAGAAAAAGAACACGATCCATCTGGCCAAGGAAAGAGAGAGGCAGTGTTGCCTGTCAACATGGCTCTTGTGGGGGAGCACGACAGGTTACTTTGGACTAGGTAGGAGCCACATGTCTCCAAACCTGCACCTCCCAAGGCTCCAGAGACTTCGCTCCCGATCCCAGAGTGTCCTCAGAGTCCTAAAGCACCAGATGGAATCTGGCCTCTCCCCCCATCTCAGCAGTCCAGAAAAAGTTATTTGTAGACATGTTCTGTGTCCTCTCCTGCCACACTCCCCTGTTGGGGACTAATGCAGTCACAGAGTCCAGGCTCGGATATTAGGAAACACTATTTCACTAGGAGGGTGGTGAAGCAATGGAATGGGTTACCTAGGGAGGTGGTGGAATCTCCATCCTTAGAGGTTTTTAAGGTCAGGCCTGACAAAGCCCTGGCTGGGATGATTTAGGTGGTGTAGGTCCTGCTTTGAGCAGGGGGTTGGACTAAATGACCTCTTGAGGTCTCTTCCAACCCTGATATTCTATGATGTCTCTGTCCCTCTTTTATACTCTTTCAGTTGCTAGAAAGATCGTTGCTGTGTTACGGGGGTCAGGCAAGCCCATTGGTCAGGAAGTACCCCACTGACTAAGTGCCCTCTCCAAGAAGTCTCTCAGAGAGTGGATTCTTCCTGATGGGCCATCAACACCTTTCCGGCCCTCCTTTGTTTCTACTGTAAAGCTGGTTGTGGGCGTCTCCCAACCTCACAACATATTTCAGAAACACACATAGAGCATAATTTCCCATACAATGACAGCACATCCAATCCAATAGGTTATTAATGTTCAACAGATCCAGACATTTTACATACCACCTCACAAGGCATGCATAATACAAAACATCTCATAATCATATCACAGTGGTGAAGACTGTGTGCTACTGAGGGATACAGGGTTCCAGAGTGTCAGTGTATCATGGCCAATGGCAGTAAAAGCCCAAAGGAGATGCTCCCCTGGAACAGCCTTTGGTGACAGCAAGGTCCCCACTGAGAACTTCAGTGCGACTCTGCAGCCGTTACCCAGCTGTCCCACCCCAGCATCAGCTGCAACTCAGTGTTTTTTGAGTGGCTTCATGCTGGCTGCATGCCTAGACAGCAGATAAAATCTGCTAAATCTTTTCTTTCCCAGAAAGAGCCATTCCCATGTTTCTTTCGATTTCCACCCGCATCAGACAGGAAACAAACCCAATGCAGAGTGGAGGGTGTCACGGCCGTGATGCACTCTGAGAAAACCCAACAGCGTTCAGAGCTGGCTGTGTAACTTTTCATTGTCTGATCACTGCCTCCCAGCCTGAGATCCAAAGTGAAGATGTGGGGTGTTGAGAAGTGGCTTGCCGTTAGTAGGGTTCAGAGTTAGCACCACATTGAGATGGACTGAGGTCAGCTTGCCCCTCTCTGATAGCTGTTGTGTGAGGCCCACTAAAGACTCAGGCAGAAGTTAGTTTGTTCTGGAACAGCCTTCGAAGAGGAGCAGTGAGGGCAAATAATCTAACTGGCTTCAAGACTAATCTTGATAAGTTTATGGAGGGGATGGATTGACGAGACTGCCTATGATGGCATGTAGCCGATCTGTAACTGCTAGCAGCAAAAATCTCCAACAGGCGGTGATGGGACACTAGATGGGGAGGGCTCAGAATTCTCTATAGTAACTCATTCTCAAGTATCTGGCTGGTGGGTCTCCCCCACAAGCTCAGGGTCTAGCTGATCGCCATATTTGGGACTAGGAAGGAATTTCCCCCAGGTCAGATTGGCAGAGACCTGAGGGGAGGGGTCGCCTTCCTCTGCAGCACGTGGCATAGGTCACTTGCAGGTTTAAACTAGTGTCAATGGTGGATTCTCTGTAACTTGAAGTCCTTAAACCACGACTGGAGGACTTCAGTTACTCAGCCAGAGGTTTGGGGTCTATTACAGGTTCTGTGGCCTTCAATGTGGCCTTTAATGTACAGGAGGTCAGAGTAGGTGAACTTCTGACCTTAAAGTCTATGAGTCTTATTGAGTGGTTCACCCTTAATCTAAAGAACCAAAACCTGGGAAATACCAGACAGGGGACCCTCAAACAGGAGTAAAAAGCCTCAGCAAAGAGCTCCAGGTTACATAGCAGGGCTCATGTGGCAGTGAGTTCCAAAGATAAAGGACCCATTCATAAGATCACATTATCTGAAGAAGCCACCCCAGAGACAGCTGCATCTCAGCGCTGGGCGAGCCATCCCCATGTAGTATTGCTGTGCTGCTCTTGCTCAGCTGTTCCACCCCAGAGGTGACTGCATCTCAGTCCCAGGTGACCATTACCCAGCAGTAGAAAGAGTTGAATAATTGCCTAGGGTTTTTGTTTTCAGTTCTAAGAAATACCTCATTCCTGAGAAGAGGCAGTTGGGATGTCATTTCTGGACGGAGAGACAATGGTAACATCCAGAAATTCACAAAGAGGTGTATCTCTGGCAAAACTGTCCCCCTCCTTCTCCCCCAAGGTTGGTCACAGTTCCTGGCACTTTCAGTGCTCTTTAAAGCACATGCACTTCCAGACCCTGCTGCTCCGAAGAGCCCGTAGGGGGATCTGGGGAATGAAGATTCTCTGCACCCTCCAGTCTCTGTCACTTGCTTTTCCAGCCTGGCCCCACCTCTCCGGGACCCACTGTGCTCCCCTCCTACACATACACTGCCTCCCACCCCCTCGCACTACAATGTGAGAGCAGGGCCACCCCACCCACCTTCAAACCCCCGCCAGCTGGGCTGCTGGGAGGATAAGACACAGGGAGTTACGCTTTTGTTTCTCAGACAAAATTTTGCCTGCACGGAGAGAAGCGGAGATTTGGCTGGCTAAGAGCAGGGGGCGGAGGGGGGAGGGCATGTGGAGGGTTTTTGCCCCAATCTAGTCCATCCCCCCCAAGGAGCAGGATTATCCCCCCTACTCTATCCCCCCCGCCAAGGGGCAGGATCGTCCCCTCTGCTCTATTCCCCCCAGGTTGCAGGATTGTCCCCTGCAGTCTATCCCCCACCCATGGAGCAGGATCATCCTTGTTTGTTCCCCATGTTTTACCCTCCCTAACTGTGCTAGGGCATTGCCAAGTCACATGAGAAGTCTTGCCTCTCTGTGGGTGGAAATTCCCAGCAGCTGGGGATGGGGGTGCGGGACAGGGGCAGTTCGGCCCTTGCTCAGACAGCAGCTAATCTACCCCCAACGCTGGGTCTGGCTCATGGCGTGATTTGAAACACTGTCAAACTCTGACCAGTTCAACCAGCTAAAACCCGGGCAAACCCTTGGGCCTGTGGAATCCCCTAGAACAATGGCTTGTCTTGCGTTAGCCGCGATCGGGACATTTACAGGCACAAGCTAATCTATGGAAGGAGAGTCGGCCCCTCAGATGTTCACCCCACACACACACACACACACACACACGAAAAAGAGGGGTTTTATATATTTGCTTGCTGGTCTTTGGAGCCACTTTTCCAGCCCTTGCCACTGGAGGAAGAAGCTGGAGAAGGGGCTCCAAAGACAAGCAAGCAAATATATAAAACCCCTCTTTTTTAGGGGGCTGGCTCTTTCCGTGGGTTAGTTTGTGCCTGTGATGCGCACTGCTTTGCCTTATCACAGCGCAGCAATCCCATGCCTCCAGCAGCTGGGGATTGCAGGAAAACCCCAACTGCCCTGTGAATCTGGCAACTTTTTGGTGGATGAAATCCTGATAGATTTCGTCCAAAGAGGGAGGGAAACAAAATTCCCATTTTCTATCTTGATGGGCGGGGGGTTGTCCACTCAGGATGAAAAAACGAATTGGGCCGGCCCTGGTGCTTGCTCAGGAGACATCACTGATTGTAGGACAGATAGAGCCGGTCCCCTTTGGGGCACATCGGTGGCTTTGAGGGATCCCAGGGTGGGAAACTGGGGAGTCTCCAGCAGAAAAAGAGGAGACTTTGGTGCTCCAGGACCAGAGCCCAGCGCTGGGGGAGTAGGGTGAGGCCAGGGCATGTTCTTTCCCTTTTCTGTGCCTCAGTTTCCCCCACCCAATGCCCACGGCTCTGTGGGGGTGAGCGGGTGAATTTGCTCTCACGCCAGCTGGAGGAAAGCTCGGCCAGTCAGCACCCAGCTCACTGCATGATGGGAAGGAAGCTATTTCCTTGTTAGGCCCTGAGCGTGGCCTTTCCTAAGGCCGAGCTCGGTGCCTCCCGGACTCGGGCTCCAGGAGCCCCTGTGTCTCCCCAGCTGCCCTCGGCAGCGAGTCTGACTGAGATCAAACTCCTCTCAGAGGCTTGTGCCCCTGCCGGGCATGGCACTGCCAGTGATTAACCCCTGGCACATGGCGTCTGCCAGGCCGTAGGCAGCAGAGAACAGCCCAATGTCACCTACAGCCCCAGTGCTAGGGTAGGCTGGGCACAAGCCAACAACACGTGCTGTGATATGGCCAAAGAGCGTTGGCGATGCTCCCAGCCTGGCGGAGGGGTGGGGGGGGGGGGGGGGGTGTCTCTCCAGGGACATAGAGACGCTGACCGTGTGCAGGGGGCCATGGGGGATAATCAGCTGGACGTGAGCCCCCATGCAACAGTGTGGCCAAAGGCGCTAAGGATGCCCAAACAGGGGAATCGCGCGTAGAAGCAGAGAGGTCAGTTTATCTCTGGATTTGGCATTGGTGCGACCGCTGCTGGGGTCCTGTGTTCAGTTCCGGAGCAGTTCAAGAAGGATGTGAATATATTGGAGAGGGGGTAGAGGGGGGCCACGTGAATGGTTAAAGGATTACAAAACGTGGCCTGGAGTGATAGACCCCAGGAGCTCAAGCTATTTAGCTTAGCAAAGAGAAGCTCCCACCTCCCGGGGTGACCTGCTCCAGTCTAGAAGCACCTACACGGGGATCAAATATTTAATAATGGGCTCTTCAGGCTAGCAGAGAAAGCTCTAACGTGACCACATGGCTGGAAGTTGAAGCTGGACACTTTCAGCCTGGAAAGAAGATATCTGTGTTTACCAGGGAGGGGTATTAACCATGGGAACAATGTACCAAGGAGTGCGGTGGATTCTCCCTCGAGGTGGGACGTGTTTCTAAGAAATCTGCTCTCGTTCAAACAGGAATTAACTGGGGGCAGTTCTCTGGCCTGTTATCCAGGAGCTCAGCCTTGGTCCCTCCTGGCCTGGGAATCTACCAATCTCCGCCATGACTTCTTGGAATCCGTCTTCTCGCTCTGGTGCTGCCCGGTGGACAGGGACACAAAGTGGGCAGGTAAACTGAGCCACGCAGCTTGTTCACAGAAATATTCCCATGTTCTCTCGCTCCTCCCCAGACTCCTGCTGCCAGGAAGGGGTACACCTGGGCTAGACATCAGCCATCCTGCAGCAGAGCCCTACTGCTCCAGGTGCCAGGTCCTGACCCAGTAGGTTCCCCCCACTCAGCGGGTCTGGAGAGATGGAGCGACTCCGGGAGGATGTCACCTGCTCCATCTGCCTGGATGTCTTGGATGATCCAGTTTCGATCGAGTGCAGCCACAACTTCTGCCGGGGCTACTTCGCGACTCACTGGCCCTGAGTGCCGGGCTCCCTGCTCCAGGGACAGGATGACCCCAGACACGTGGCTGAGAGCCCTGGTGAAGAAAATCACAGAGCCCCTGCGGGAAGAGATGGAGCCGGTTAGACCAGACAGGCTGAATCAGGGGAAAGGGGCGCAGGCTCTCACAGGCCCCAGGGTGGGGACTGGCTGGATCAGGGTGTGGGGAATAGGACATGGGGCCTTTTCTCCCTAGGGGGCAGTGCCTCTGATTTGGGGGGCAGGGGACTGGCTGGCTCACGGGGAGTGGAAATGGCTCAAGAGGATCTGATCTGAGGGGCAGGGGCTAGTTGGTTCAGGGGATGGGAATGGGGCACGGGGCTATGATCCGGGGGCACAGGGGACTCACCAGCTCAGGGGTGGGGTCCGAGCTCTGACCCTGCTCTCTCCCTGCAGCAGGGGCCGGGGGCTCAGCCGGAGCCGGCACGCCCGGTGCAGCTGGTGCGTCTGGACGAGGAAGGGGGCCTGATCCTGTACGAGGAGGCCCTGAGCCGCTGCCTGGAGCAGGGTGGGGTGGGGGACGCCCCCGTCTGCCTGGTGTCCATCATCGGGGAACAACGCCGGGGAAAATCCTTCCTGATGAACTGCCTGCTGAGCCGGCTCCAGCGCCAGGTCAGTGGGGATGGGATCCCCAAATAAAGCTCCGCCCCTTGAACCACAGACCCGCCCACCCCAGATAAGGCCCTGCCCCCTGAACCACAGACCCCGCCCACCCCAGATAAGGCTTGCCCTCCTCAGGAAGGGCCTCTGCTCCGTTCACCACAGGCCTATGTTGCCAGGTGTCCAGTTTTCGGTCGAAAAGGGAACCTGGCAGCATCCGGTCAGCACAGCTGACCAGACTCTAAAAGTCCGGTTGGTCACAGTAACCGGCCTCTGCCACTCGGGGGCAGCTGGAGCCACATGGAGGAGCGGCTCTCTGCTCAGCTGCTGAAGCCTGACAGAGCACTGGCTGGCTTCTGGACCAGGCTCCAAGAGGAAGGTGCCACCGCCCGGGGGGAAGGGATCCTGCCTGCCCCTCCTTCTGTCCCACTGTGCCCCGACTGCCCCCACCCTGGGCCCTCGGTATGGGGACCAACCCCTCCCTGCCCCCTTGTGCCAGGGACCAATCCCTGCTGTATACTGCTGTGCCCCAGCCCACCCTCCACCCTGCTGTGCCCCATCAGCTCCTCGCAGCGGCAGCCGGCAGCCGGTGAGTCCCAGGAGAGGGGGAGTGTGTGCAGAGAGCGAGCGACGGAAGGAGTGGGGGAGAGGTGTGAGCAGGAGGCGGGGCAGCGTTGGGGGAAGAGGTGGGGTAGGGGATGGGGCCTTGGGGGAAGAGGCAGGGCACGGGGCAGGGAAAGGGTTTTGGTTTCCAGCCATTAGAAAGTTGGCAACCCTACACAGGCCACGTCCCCAGCACCACAGGCCCAACCCTACGCAGCCAGGGCCCCACCCCGTTCACCGCATGCTCCACCTGACCCAGCGAGTCTCCTGCCTGCTTCACTGCAGCCCGCACCCCCTATACCAAAGGTCCCCCCAGCCAGTGTCCGTCCTCTCCCTGTGCCAGGCCCTGGCCACAGCTACCGAGACCTCACCCTCCTCAGCCATGGCCCCTCCCCCTGCCCCACAGGTCCCCACCCATCCCCTGCATCCTGAGCACCCCAAACCCCCCAAACCGCATTCCCACATCCCCTGTCTCTGGTTGCCCCCCTACAGAACCAAGAGCACGTGGCCCTGGGGGGGGTTGAATGTCGCGCCGGGATGGCGACCGTCACGAAGGGGGTGTGGATGTGGGGCCAGCCCCTCTGGGTCCAGGGCCAGGGGAAGAAGGTGAGTGGGACAGGGGGGCAGGCTGGTGGATGAGGGATGGGGCAGTAGGGAAGGGGAATGAGGGAAGTGGGGGACAGGATCCTGTGCGGAGCAGCGAGGCTGGAGGGGGGAATGGGGGAAGCTGGGGAGGGCAGGAGTCCTGGCCCTGGGGCTCCCTACAGACACACTGGGGTGGGGTAGGGGGGCTGTTCACAGTTTGATCCCAGGGAGCCGGGCAGCAGAGGTGCCAGGGGTGAGGGTGGTGTCAGTGCAGGGCACTCGTCGCTGTGGCCGGTGTATCTGTCCGTGTGTCTGTCCCTGCAGGTGGCCGTGTTCCTTGTGGACACCGAGGGCTCCCTGGACCTGCAGCGCCGCATGGAGACCAGCATCAAGCTCTCCGTGTTGGGCATATTGCTCAGCTCCTACTGGGTGGGAGAGCCGTGCTGCGGGGGACGGGACTGAGGGCTCTGCAGGGGGTGCCGTGCTGTGGGGAGCGGGGTGAGGGGGCCAGCAGGGGGGCTGTGCTGCGGTGGGGTCAGGTGTGGGGTTGGCAGGGGGGCTCACCTTTTCTTATTATTATTTTCCAGATCTTTAACATTTCCAGTATGTTTAAGCAGACGGAGGCAGATTATTTGGAGGTGGGTGGGGCAGAGGCTACACACAGCTCTAATGACACGGACCTGCCAGCCAGGTCTCTGCTGGGGGGACCCAAGATCCTGGGTAATGTAGGGATTGGAGGGGGGCAGTCTAGGGGCTGTTATTGATGTTTAGAAAGTCCCAGAGATCTTGCCCCAGGCTGGGATTCGAGCAAAGAGTCTGAACAGTAATACGTGAGCAGTAATTAATCAAATATTAGTGACTGTCATATTTCTGGTTCTTTATCATTACCTGGTGGCTATTTGTCATTAACCGATTAGCTCTGGTTCTCACTGCTGAGTGCTGGACCTGCTGGGGGGCTGGTGGAGAAGAGACTTTTGTGTCCCGGTTCACTCCCCTAAGTGATCTGAAATGCGCCTGCAGACTCAGGTCTCCGGGAGGGTTAGGTAGCCTTGTGGTAGCTTTGGTGACCCAGAGCTGAGGTGGGTGGAACCAGAGCTGACCAGGGGGGGGAACCGGCACAAATTACCGGGACCTGGCGGTCCGAAAGGGGGCCCAGGGCCCAGCGGTCCGGAAGGGGGTCTGGAGCCCAGCTTCCCCCCCTCTCGTCGGCCCTGTTACCCGGTCCGCCCTTGCTGGGGGGCCCGAACCCGCTCTCGGTGGCCCTGGCACCATGCCACTGTGGAGCAAGGGGTAGCCCAGATACAGGTGCCCCCAAAAATCAGCATTTCTCACAGAACGTGCCCAGCCAGAATGTCGTGCTCAGCCAAGCCAGGGCCAGCAGAGTTAAGGGAAATGCCCGCCCAACCGTACCTCGGCCTTCTTGGGCTGGCGCTCCAATATACCTGTGGCACCCAGCCCTGCTCTCTGCCTGTGCCCAATATGGGGCAGGAGCCACCTGCACATGCCCTGCACCCAGACACTGAGTCTGGATGGGCAGGAGCCAGCCCTGGGCAACCTGCATCGCTCTGCGTTAGTTAAGGGTTTGTGATGGGAAAAATGTTCCATTGGAATCTTCCCAACCAGCCCTAACCCTAAACCTATGTCCCATCCCCCAGCCCCACCTCTGTGTGTGCTTCATTCCCCCTCTCCCCGTGCCAGGGGTCTATGTGCCCCCCATTCTCCATGCTCAGCACCCGGAAGTCCCTGCTACCTTCCTTCCCCAGAGTGATTGGCTCATTGGCTCCTTGACCACCACAGCACGAGCAGCTGCCTGAGGGTGAAGCCCCTGGAGATGCAGCGACGCCTGGAGGGGAAACGCCAGGAGCTGCTGGAGCGCTGCCGGGGGGAGCTGCGGGGCGAGGACCCCCAGAAACAGGCGGCCCTGGAGGAGCTGAAGAAGGAGCTGGAGAACCAGATGGCGGAGTTCCTGCCGCGATATGAACAGCGCTTTAAAGTGAAGAAGGCCGAGTGGTTGGGCCTGTACATTGGGCGGGCGGAGGGGGCGGTTCTGGCAGTGGTGGGTGCGGGTATTGGTATTTAGACATCCCTGTCGGGGCCCCGCCTAAAATGTTCAAATTGGGCCCTGCACTTCCTAAAGCCAGCCCTGCATACAATAATGGCAAAGTTCTTGGTTCAGGCTTGTAGCAGTGATAGAATAAACTGCAGGTTCAAATCAAGTCTCTGGAGTACATCCACAGCTGGAATGGGTCATTCAGTCCTTTGTATAGAGCTTCCTTTTATAGCTAAGTCCCTCCAGAAGTATGAAGTAGGATTGAAGACAAGATGGAGACGAGGCATCAACCTTTTATAATCTCTTGCCGTGTGGTCTTTGCTTTCTTTGTCCCAAGGACACTCTATCCAGCATGTGGCATAGAAAAACCTTAGAGTTCTGTCCATAGGCAGGTCCCTGCATGCCTTGCTGAGTCACAAGGTGTATCTACCTTCTCTCAATGGATCAATTGTATAGCTCATGGTCCTCAGTGGGCCATCAAGCAGACTAGGCAGAACTAACACCAACTTGTCTGGGGTGTTCCCCGGAAGCATAGCACAAGTTTGAAATACAGACAGTATAGAGCCAATATTCATAACGTCAACTACAAAACTGATACACATATACAAATAGCATAATTATAATCAGCCAATCAGAACCCCTCCATAGACCCCTTCCACAACAACCTTTATACAATATTGGCTGCAAATATATAACAGTGGTCACAACGGTGATCTATACAGTTACAGATTATATCAGTAGCATCACAGGAGGTGACACGGCATCAGTGAGACTGATATTGGAATACTGCATCCAGTTTTGGTGTCCTCCTTTGAAAAAGATGTTGTGAAATTGGAGCTGGGGCAGCAAAGAGCCACCAAATGTTCTGAGGGCTGGAGAAAAATCCCTTCTAGTGAGCGATTGAAAGAGCTCAACCTCTTTAGCTTATCAAAAGAAGATTGAAAGGTGACTTCATTGAAGTGTTGAAGTGCCTTAATGGAGAGAAAAGATTGGGTATTAAAGGGCTCTTTAATTGAGCAGAGAAAGGCAGAACAAGACCCAGTGGCTGGAAGGTGAAAAGAGACAAATTCATATTACAAATAAAGCACCGATATTCAACAGTGAGAATGATTCACCACAGGAACAAGCTACCAAGGAAAGTGGTGGATTCGCCCTCTCTTGCTGTCATTTAATGAAGACTAGATGCCTTTCTGGAATGTGTTTGCCCCCAAAGTAGCTATGGTGTCATACAGAGGCCTGTGACATGCAGGGGGTCAGATTAGATGCTCGAAGGGTCTCTTCTGGCCATCAAGTCTACTAATTTCTGAAAAACTGAGTGTAGCATTGGGAGCAGCGTCTGAGGTTTTACTGTCTAGTCGGCTTGCTTCCTAGAATGAACACGCCTGTGGGGTGATCCACAGGGAGTAGCTCAAAGCTCCCAAGTGCCTGGCCAGGGGCAGGACATTAGCACAGCAAGGGAGGGGCGTGGCAGTGACATCACAAAGGCCTTTTGCAGGACCTCAGACTATTGGTCAAAGGTGGTGACCTCACAGAGAGATGCTGACATCTGCCAGGCAGGACAGAGGCGAGTGGCCCAGGAAACCTCAGAGACCCCTGTGGCTTTGCTTCAGCAAGTCTCTGTCTCGAGGTCTCTCTTTGAGGACTGAGAGAACATTCGGGTTCACGTACGTGAGCGGCAGGAGGAACCTCTTTTGAGTTTTCTCCTTCCCTTTTCGTGATTGTACTAGAAAGCAGACGTCCCTGTGTAGAAGGTAAGAGCCTCCTCGAGGTGTGAAACCTGTTCAGTCTGATCCATCGGGTGAGAGTTGAATTCTAGGCATGGAAAACACGAGCTTGAGGAGGCAGAATTTTATTCCACACCTGGGATTTTGTCCCTTAGAATCACTGGGGACATTGGGGTTTGTCCTTTTTGTTTCACCTTTTCCTCCATCCCTCCCTCCTTTCTCTTCTTCTCTTGCTTCTTTTGTACTTTCCCCTGTTCCCCTCCCAACACCAGGGTGTGTGTGTTTGTGTGTCGCGGGGGAGTGCTCTGCAGCTCCCACAGTGGGAGGTCCACCCAAAAATGTGGGGCTGAAATAGTGCCCCGGCAGTGATCCCCACCAGTAGCGTAGCTGGGGGGGCGGGGGGGGCAGGGGAAGCAGCCACTTCCCCTCAGCACATTTTCCAAAAATGGCGCCTTAGTCAGGGGTTACCATGGCGCCAGAGGGCGGGGCCCATGCTCCGCTCTGAAGCTTGGCCTGCCCGGCCGGCGCTGACCTCCTGCACGCAAAGGGGGGGCAGCACGGCCGGAGGAGCAAAGGGGGGGGGCCACGGGGGCGGAACGGCACGGCCGGAGGAGCCATGAGGGGGGGCCGCGAGGGCGGAACGGCACAGCCGGAGGAGCCATCCTTTGGGCTCTCTGGTGAGAACCCTCAGCCTCCCGTCCTCAGCCTCTACCCTGACTGGCTGAGCAGGGGGTTATTGACAGGGAGGAGACTCAGGTCCTTGTTCTCTTTTAAGACCAAGTAAATAAGTCATAAGCAGTTCTATGTTTGATGAATTTTGCTGCTTCTCTGCATTAATTGTCTCTGAGCAGCTCATGATTCTCTCTAACTTTGCAGTTCTCCTAAAATACTTGCTGAATAATTACTGTGCACTGTTGTTGGTCTGGAACTCATCTGAGAGCACTTTATTCAGGAAATTCAAGATCCGATAGTTAGTTTGAAAATCAGGGCTCTTGGGTCCTATTCCCAACTCTGCCACCGACTGGCTGTGTGACCTAAGACAAGTCAATTCTCCTTTCTCAACCTTAGCTTCTCCGTCTTTCAAGTAGGGATAATAATGATCCGCTCCTACTTACCTCACGGTGGGTGGAGGATGGAGATCCATTGGAGAGTGTCACTAGGAGGAGTGCATAATATGAGGTGTCCTATCACATTTACTCAGATCAGATTATGACATAATAGAATAGCTGAAATAGTTTATTTTATTTGTATTTTTTTATTTTGAAATTGATAAGAGCAGCAACTACTTAGCTCAGACTGGAGCATCTTATCTAATTCTCGAGATCTAAGTGTCTCCTCTTGGTGTGCGAGGAGACAATTTAACACACTATGACAAACAGGAGATGTTTTTGTTTTGCAACAAAATCTTTTTGCAAAGAACTTTCATCCCACTTGTTATGAGTTCAAGAAACAAACTGATTTAGTCTGAATGGGATTTTCTGACAGAAACGGTTTCAATGAAATTTCCCCACCATCTAGATTCCTGGGCTCTATCCCTGCCCAGGGGTGAAAGGAACTTAAAGGATTTACCATTCCGCCGGAGTCCTGCGCGGGGCTATGGCCTCAACCAGAAGAGGCGGGGCCTTTCAAGATTTAAAGGCCCGGGGCTCCAGCTATGGCTGGGAGCCCCAGGACCTTTAAATCACCCCAGAGCTACCAGCTGCAGAGGCGGCTGGGAGCCCCGGGGGTCAGGGGCGAATTAAAGGGCCCAGGGCTCCAGCCACCGCGGAGCTCTGGGCCCTTTAAATCACCGCGGGAGACTGGCTGCCGGAGCTACGGCAGCGCTTTAAAGGGCCTGGGGGCTCCCCGCAGCAGCTGGAGCCCTGGGCCCTTTAAATCACCGCCGCGGAAGCCGGTCCAGTCCGGCACGGCATACTGGCTCTTGCCGCTATACTGTACCGGACCGGACTAGCTTACGTTCCCCTCTGCCGTTCTTCTGCAGGGTTTGTTGTCCATTAGAACAGAAGTCAGGACTGGTGGCTTCTCTTTCTGGCTCTGCCACCGCCTTGCTGTCTAGGCGTGGTGCTCGGCAGGGGCTGGGCCAGGGGCCAGACCAGGGGCCGGTGTGGTGCTCAGCCGGGGGCCGGAGCCGGCGCAGTGCTGGGCGGGGGCCAGCGCGGTGTTCGGCTCGGGGCCGGAGCGGTGCTGGGCCGGGGGCTGGTGCGGTGCTCGGCTGTGGGCGGGCACACGTGGCCGGAGGCCGGCGCCCCAGGGCCCAAGCCGGGCGGGAGACGCCAGGGACAGAGCCTCTTGGCCTGGGCCGGCCGGCCGCCAGAGGGACCCGCTCGGCCAAGGGTGCCGGACTGAGCCACGCTGCACCCCGCCCCAGCCTACCTGCTGCCTCCCTGTTTCAGGCTTCCTGCGAACATTTGATTCGCGGGAAGCAGGGAAGGAGGGGAGCAGGGGGCGGAGCTTCAGGGGAGGGGGAAGAGTTGGGGTGGGGCTGGGGGCGGGGAAGGGGCGGAGTTGGGGCGGGGCCCCATGGAGTGTCCTCCTTTTTAAAAATTAAAATATGGTAACCCTACTAGTGAGCATGGACTTGTCAAGAACAAATCATTCCAAACCAATCCTAGCTCCTTCTTTGGCAGGGTTATAGGACTAGTGGAGGTGGGTAAACAGTAGATGTGATCTCTCTTGGTGTCACTAAGGCTTTTGACACAGTGCCATGGGACATTCTCACAAGCGAACGAGGGAAATGTGGTCTAGATGTAATCAGTGAAATGTGAGTGCAGAGCTGGTTGAAAGCTCAGACTCGAAGAGCCCTTCTCCATGTCTGGCTGTCCAACGGAGAGGGTGTACCTACTGGGTCCGGCAGGGATCAGTCCGGGAGCCGGTAGTATTCAAAATTTTCCTTCAGGATTTGGAAAATGGAGTGGAGAGCATGCTTCTACAATTTGCAAATGACACCAAGCACTTTGGAGCACAGGATTGGAATTCAAAACGCCCTTAACAAATTGGAGACTTGGTCTTCTTGAGCCAGACTCCATGGCTGGGCCCCTCTCTCTAGACTGGGCTGAAGTGAAACCCCAGAGCCAAACACTCCTCCTCCTGGGCAGTGCGCTCCCACCTTCAATGGGCAGATGCTGCTTAGCGCTGTCAGAGCAGCTTTTGCTGGGGGCTTCTCCCAGCACTTTCCAATAGTGGGAAAGTATGAAATCCCCATTTGACTGCTGGGGACAGAGCCAGAGACGGGGGAGCAATTTGCTCAAAGTCCCACAGGAAAAGGAAAACACCCAGCAGTGGAACCAACAGGAAACCCAGCAATGGAACTCAGGAGTCCTGGCTCCCAGTCCCCTGGTCCAGTCACTCCAGCGGAGCACACTCCCTCTCAAAGGCAGAGGGAGTGGACATGGGGGCCTGGTTGAAATTGCCAGCTGTGGGAGGGAGTGTGCAGCAGTGGTTAGCGAAGGGGCCTGGAAAGAAGGCCTGCTGGGTCCCATCCATTCTTCTGACACTTGGTGTGACCCTGTGCCAGTAGCTTCCCCTCCCAGGCCTGGTTCTCATCAGTGGGGTTGGGGTCGCAGTCCCAACAGCCCAGGGGGGTCGGGAGGCTCCAGGAAGGTGTGTAAAGTGCTGGGATGTCGGGATCCCGGAGGCGCTGTCACCCCTGCACGAGGGCGGTGTTCTGCACCCCCTGCTGCTGGCCGAGTTTCTCTGTCCCTTGGCAATAAGACAGACTCTTGTTTTCACAGCCAGCCGATCGCCCCGTGCCATCACCCTGCCTGCTTCCTGGGCAGGGGAACTCCTCAGCTCACCACCACCCTCTCCAGCCTGCTTGGAGAGTGAGGAGAGTGAGGAGAAGGGCAAGGGACATCCTCCATCCATCGCTCCATCACCAGAGCATGTGAGTGGCATTAGGGTTCCTCGGTAGCGTCCCCTGTCTGTCTGGGGAGAGGCAGAAAGAGGGGGAGAGAATCTCTCCCAAAGGAGATTGGATTTGCAAACAGCCCCCAGGAACCCCTCGCTCTCAGACCGGGAAGGGCTTCCCCAGAGCCGTCTCCAGTGTGTTTGGCAAGGACCCAGCAATGGCGCTCCCAGCCCTTCCCTTGTGGGAGACTGTTCCCCAGGCTGAGAGTCTGTGAGCTGAGCCAGCCCCAGTGAGCTGCTGAGCATGGAACCGAGGCGGCCCTGGCCTTGCTATGCCTAGAGACTTTGAAGTGGGGAATGGTTTCCCAGGAGAAGTCCGGACTCCTGGGTTCAGGGCCGGCTTTAGCAAGTGCGGGGCCCGATTCCTGGGGCGGCACTTCGGATTGCCGGCTGGGGGGAGGTGGCCCCGCGGGGCTGCCGCGCTCCGGATGGCACTCTGGCCAGGAATGCAGGGCCACGGGGCTTGCCGCGGTCCGGCCGACGGTCCGGCCGGGGTCGTGGAGCTGCAGGGCTGCTGCGGTCCAGCTGGGGCTGCGGGGCCGGCCAGAGCTGCAGCCAAGGTCGCAGGGACATGGGGCAGCAACACTCTGGCAGGAACTCCAGCCGGGGTCGCGGAGCTGCCGTGGTCCAGCTGGAGCTCTAGCCAGGAGAGCGGGACTGCAGGGCTAGCCACGCTCCGCCGGAGCTCCAGCCGGGGTCACGGGGTCACAGGGCTGCCGCGCTCTGGCCTGGGTCGCGGGGCCACAGGGCTGCCAGGCTCCGACGGCGCTCTGGCCAGGGGAGTGGGGCCCCCGAAGACGACAGGCCGCCGGGGTGAGTGCGCGGGGCCTTCCGCCCTTCTGGGGAATCAGGCGACTCGGCCTAAAGCCGGCCCTGCCTGGGTTCTGTTCCTTCTCTAGCCTGGGCGGGAGGTGGGGGTGTGTGAGTGTGGTCTGGGGTCACAGGAGGGAGCTGCTTGTCCAAAGTGACCAGTGTCTTTGTGACTGACCCCAGTGTTCGAAAAGGACAAGACTCCCCAGTTCTTGCAGCCCCAGGGATGATGAGGGGGAGCATTGAGGGGGAGCAGATCATGCAATGAACTCCTGCCAGTGTGTGTAGCTTGCCCTCCCTCCCTGTTGGGGGAGGAGGAGCTGCTCTGGTTGGGGCAGGGATGGGGAGGGACCAAACAGGCTGGTTAGTGAGAGGCTGCCTTGACCCCAGACTCACGCCTGCTCCCCGCTGGGTTCCAGGATGGCCAGGCTCCTGAGGATGTTCAGGAAGAAGGCTCTGCAGGTGGCTCCAGAGCCTGAGGGAAGCAGCCACCATCTTCCCCAGGAGCGAAGCGGCCCCTCCGTCCCCGCTGGAGGGGAAGAAGCTCCTGGCCGCGCCAGGAGGTGGAAGTGCCCAGCCTTCTGGCGGAGGAAACCCACTCCCGGCACAGGCGCCGAGGTGGGAGCATCACCTCCCAGGCCAAAATGGAGCTGGGCCAGGCTGCGCTGGGCAGGCAGGACCCAGCCCAGGGGCGGAACTGGGCAGGGTGGCTCTGGGGCTTGTTGTTGTGTGGGCAGCAGCGGCCCCAGGAGCCCAGCCCCAACTTCCAACAGGGGGCATCGCCCTGCTCAGTCAGTGAGGGCCTTCCAGCCTCCCCACGGCAGGAGGTGGAGGATCCCTCTGTCAGCCCCAGCAGCTCGGGCCGCTCCCCATCCGACAGCAGCAGCGTCTGCGACTCGGACAGCAGCCTGGCCGACGGACGCTTCTGCTTTGTTCTAGGTGAGGAGTCAGGCTGGGCTCAGGGAGGGGTGAGGAGGGGGCTGTGAACACCCTGTGCCCAGACCCTCGAGCAGTGCTATGAGGGCGGGTCTCCAGCCCAGGTGTCTGGCCTGAGCTATGTGAACCCCACGGACACTAAATGCTGCCACTTTGGTCCTTGGTGCTCCATTGGGCGGGGGTGGGGGGAGGCACCTCCCAGGGAGTCCAGGACAGTGGGGAGGGTCTCTTTGCTATGGGCTCCTGAAGGAGTTGGGGGCTGATGCCATCACTGAGAGGGTGGAGTGTGGGGCCCAATCTGCCCTATGTCCCAGAGGTGGGAAGGGGACACATTGTCCTACCATGCCCTTGTCCATCCCCCGAGTGGCAGCAGGAGTCACCTTGTCCCCTTCTTTCCCTGGTGCAGCGTCCGCCAGGGACTCCGAGGACGACAAGGAGAAAGAAGAACGGGTAGACTTGGTAACAGAGGAGGCTGCTCTCATGAACATCCGAGAGCAGCTCTATGCCCGAGAAAAGGTACAAACGTTCCCCAGCTGTGCTGAAACTGAGATTGTCCTGCTCCTTCCCAGCATCCTGACCCCCTGCAGAAGGTCTTGGCCCTAATGGGGACCTTTCTCCTTCATGATCTGGGACCCCCAAGATGGGGGTGTTTGTCACACACCAGCCGGGGTCTCCTCCCCCAACAGGCACTGTCCCAGTTCCTGACCTTGATTATGGAGGAGTCGTGGGTGATTTGAACAATAGGCAGGTCCCCACTATCCCCCATTCAGGCCTAAGTCCTGCAGCTGGTGTGGCTGGGGCAGGGAGGTCCCTGACTAACTGGCTCTCTCTCCCCTAACCCCACTCCTGGTGGGCGCAGGACGAGGCGCAGCAGCTCGTGTTCCTGCACTCCATCTACCCCGCGTGCCTCGCTGCCCAGCAGAGAGGGGACTACACATTGGAGCCACACTGCTCGAAGGCGGCTGTGGCGGAGAGGATTGTGGTGAGTGAGACATGGCGCCCGGGAGCTGGAGGGTGGACAGAGATATGGGAGGGGCAGGGGTCTCCCCGGGCCGATGGTTGCGGGATGGCTGGTGCTGGAGGGCAGCTGAGGGCAGGGATTGCTGGGGATGAAGATTGGGGAGAGGAGATGGGAGAACTAGTGGGCAGGAATCAGAGGAGCGGGAGGCAGCTGGGGGGATCCTGCTGGCTGTGTAATCTCCTCCTTGGGGAGTGTCAGTGAGGCCCGAATCTCACACGCTCCTTTGTCTCCTTTGCGTCTCACAGGAGCTCATTGAGGAGCTTCCTCCTCACTCTCCACCCGGCGCCGTCCTGGCCAACTCCCTCATTGCTGTGGCCAACCTCAGGTACCGAGACCCTCCCGCCCGGTTCCCCTAACCCCAGTGCTGCTCAGGCCCGTGGCTGGGAGTCACTGCCCCTCCCACTCCCAGGTCACCTCCCAAGGGTGGCTCCTCTGGCAGAGGTGGGGGGAAGGGTCACTCCCTCTCCTGGCTGCTCTGTTCTTTTCACTCCAGTCACATTGCAATGGCTTTGGGGAGAGGCTGAGTCCCAGGATCAGATACAGGAGGGGCAGCAGGGTCCAGGGAACAGGCGCCATTCCTGCCCTGCCACTGTCGGTCTGGGAAACCTTGGCCTTATCATTCCCTGGCTCAGTGCCTCAGTTTCCATTCTCGCCAGTCTCTGCCTATTTCCCTGCAGTTTCACGTCCGTGTTGGTGCCAGACCCACCCCCACACTGCATAGTCTAATACCGGCTCGTCTCTCTTGCCAGCACCATGACACCTGCCCTGGAGACGGAGCTGGAGACCCACCTCCTCCGAGCCACCCTGCACGCAGTCTTCACCCTGGGCACGCAGACGGACACCAATCAAGTCCTGGTAGATCATCCAGCTGTTATCCTGCCCGAATCCTTGCTAACTGCCTGCAGTGGGATGTGAATGACAGAGGCCAGGATATGTGTTTGGGGGTCTCACCAGTGCTTCCCAGAGACTCCTCTTCCCATCCTGTGGCAGGTGTAGCCCCAGTTTCCCTAACTCTGACCCATGGCTCTCCCTTGCTTTGCAGGATCTGCATAGGGTCATACCAGACCTTCTGGACGCCATGCTGGGGAACCTGCTGGCAAAGACCCCAGACACGGAGAAGCTCCACTACATCTTGGAGGTAAGCCCGATGAGGGGGTGGGGGCAATATGACCTTCACTCTTAGATCCATTTTCCAGTCTGTCCTCCTAGCTGGGCCCCCAGTGGCCATCTTGGTCAGGGCAACCAGTGCAATGCAGGGTCAGGCCTTTCCTTCTTGAAGGACAGAGGAAGGAGCTCGGACTTCAAGCCAGAGGTCTGCCTGCTTGTGTTGAGCACTAACCACAGGGCCCCCGGCTGGCTTGGGGAGTCAGAGTCTGAACCCCTCCTGGGAGATCCAGAAGATGGTCCTCAGAGAAGAGCCACAGCCTCATTCTCAGAGAAACAGGAGGGCCCCAGAGAATCAGCCCTTGTCTCTGACGGGCCCCGAGATTCCTGCGGGGATTGTGCTCACACTCAGTCCCTTCACCCAGCCAAGGACTTTAGAGGCAGGGAGGGGGGAGGGGTCTGTCTCCTTCCTGGGGAGCTGTTCAGGAATCAGCAGTTCAGGAGGATGGGACCAGCCCCGACACCGAGCATTGTCCCAACCTAGAGAGACAATGACAAGTTGTGACCTGCAGGATACAAGCATCGTCCTGGGGGCAAGAGTCCCCTTCTAAAGCTCTGCAGTCAATGAATCAGATATTCCACCCCCACCGCATGCAATGTCTCAGCCCCCTGGGCATGGGGGGGGGCCATTAGTACTACACATGCACCCCCCCATCAATCCTGAGCTGCTTCCTTTCCCCACAGCACATTAACTACTGGACCGTGTCCAGGGTGCCACGAGAGACAGCCAGGGCCATCAGGAGCAGTGCGGCCCTGCTCACGTCTGTCATCTCCCTCCCTGACTTTGACGTAAGTGGCCTCTGAGCCCAGCTTCCTGACTCCAGGCGTAGGGGGGCCGGCTCCAACGGGCTGGAGGATCTGCTGCTGCAGGGGCTGTGGGTTAGGAGTGTTCCTCTTGGGGAGGCAGAGGCAGAGCAGAGAATGAGCCTGGCTTGAGTCAAGTTCTTCTTGTCCTGGTTAAGGGCGACTCTCGCTTGTAAGGGGAGCAGGCTCCAGGTTCTTGCCTTCTTGTCATCCTGGAGCAGCTGGAAGCAAATCCTCCTGGAGGGCTCTGTCCACATCCCTGTTCTCCAGGCTCCCTTGGGGGCAGAGATAACTAAGGATCCAGCTCTAGCTCCTATCCTCTAACATCTCCTGCAGAGGGGCTGAGGGGAAGGAGAGCCCTGGCCCAGGCGGGGACTGGGAGCTGACAGGAAAATGCTGATGGAGTCCCCTCTCCCTCTCCCTTCCATTAGAACTCAGCCGAATTCCCAAGGATGGGTCACCACGTGGCCCAGCTGGCTCTGTTCGTTGGTGACCCAGACGAGGACATCAGCCGGCAGGCCAGGGAGGGGGTTTACCGGCTCTACCAGCTCCTGCTGCGCCAGAGGGGTAAGGAACCCGGCTAGACGAGTGAGAATGGGACCCCAACCAATTTCTCTCCGAGTGACCCCGGCTGGTGGATCAGTCTCTCTCTATCTCTTTCTGTGTTCTCCACCACCCCCGCAGTTCTGTTGGGCTCTGCCCACTGTGCAGCCACCAATGGGATTGGAAGGACACAAGCCCTGCAACCAGAATGACCAATGTGTATGTGTCTCTCTCTTTCCCAGACCTGAACATCCATGAGATCTAAGACCTTTGGTGCTGGGACTGGCACCAGGACAGCAGGCTCCTCGGCTATAAGAACACTGCCAGGGTCGGGGAGATAAGGACACTCTGCCAGGGCATGGCACAGCTCTGCAGGGCAGGTGGCTGCCTCCTGGAGCCATGCGACGGAGTTGCCGTTCTAGGCCAGGATTTGGAGCCTGGTTCGGGGCAATCTGCTGAAGCCTCACATCTGGTTGGTTTCAGGTTTTTGCCAAATTTTTCTCAGAGGGGCAGAGAAGATTCTTCCTGCAGACAGCAGTGCTGGCCATGCACGACCCCCTGCTGCGTGTCAGCCAGGCTGGGCTGCTCCTCACTTACTCCCTCCTGGGGCAAGCCGAGCAGCTGATGGGGAGCAAGGTGAGCAGCTGCATTAGACTCAGGAGATTGGGGCGGGGCCCAGGCCTCATTCCCATCCTCTGGCCATTCGCCAGCCTGGCAGCAAGGCGACCGGTGGGGAATGAGAGTGAGAGCAGGTGCTCCTGGGAAGGGAGATGAATTCACTTCCATGAGCAGGAGGGAGCCAGCTTGTCCCCGCAGCAGCTCCAGCCCAGCTCATTAGCAAGGCTAATGAATGACAAGCATTGCCTCAGGACAGACTTCTGTTCTTGGGAAGGGCAGCAGAGTCCTCTACGTGCCCTCTGCGAGCCTCTCCTGTCACCCACGCAACCACCCAGAGTTGTTCCCGTCACTGGCAGCCTGGGAGGCCAAGGACTGAGGGGTGATGGCGACTGACCGGGCAGTTCTGAGGCACATGGGTGGGGGAAGCTCGTCCTGCTGCCGGCAGGGCTGGACTCCCTCTAGAGAGAACGGGAGGATTCAGTCAGCAGGGGCTGCTGATCTGCCCCATTCACCAGGGCTGCCATCCTGCGGCTTCAGCCTCAGTGGCTGGGATGACTTGGGGAAAGGTCTCAAGCTCCCCACATCCCACTTCACTGCTGCCAGAATCCCTCTGCCCCCCTGCCCCGGTACAGCCCCCTCCCTGCCCAACCTGGGTGGGGGTGGAGGAGAGGGGTCAGAGAACTTGAGCTGTGGATTGGAGGTGGAACAGCTGTCAGGGGCACTGGGTGGGAGGTGGCAGGAGCTCCCCCTACAAGGAGGTTGTTGGCACTGGAGGTCCCTTGAAAGGAAAACAAGACTCCATTCTGGGGGTCAGGAGGGGGACTTCATCCCTCAGAGGTGCGCGGGTGCTGGGTGGAATTGCTGCTGCTCCCAGGTGCCCTTAATTCCCCCTGATTCCACGGGGGAATCTGAGTCTCTGACAGGTCCTCCTTCCCTTGCAGCAGGAGGTCGTCACGGCCAACATAATGAACCAACTTCACATCATCCGGCACTTGCGCCAAGTGCCGGAGGCGCTGCAGGAATTCTGCCTCCAAGGCCACCAGCAACTCCTGCTCCCTCTAAACGGGGAGTGTAGTGAGACTGAGTGGCCTCCCTCCGAGCAGGAGAGCGAGGGCCCCTCTACACGCCCCTTGGAGGGCAGAGCCTATATCACCCCACCCCCCTTGCCTGTTGGCTGGCCACCGGGGCCTCTGGTAGACTCTGTTGCAACTGAGCGGCCTCCCTCCGAGCCGGAGAGCAAGGGCCCCTCTACACGCTCCTTGGATGGCAGAGCCTATATCGCCCCACCCCCCTCGCCTGTTGGCTGGCCACCGGGGCGTCTGGTAGACTCTGTTGCAACTGAGCAGCCTCCCTCCAAGCAGGAGAGCAAGGACCGGGGCTTGGGGCCGGAAATATAAAAGGGCGGCCCTGCACCACAGTTAGGGGACAGCCTGCAACAGAGGAGGACACTTGGCCTGTTCTCCAGAGGCCCCTAACCCTAACCCCAGACATGGACGAGGACTGGCCCGGAGTACCTGCTGCGGTTTACCCCAAGGAGCCAGAAGAGGCCTGGAGGCCGCAGGTACCAAACCCCGGGGAGGCAGGAAGTAGCCCAGGGGCAGCCCGGGAGCTGCTGGCTGCAGAGCCCGGCGCAGCTCAGTCGGCGTGTTGCGGCTGGATCCCCGCCGACGCAGGGGCAACCAATCCTGCCCCTGCCAGCGCCTTGGGCTGGGACGTGGGGGAGGAGGGTGGGACCGCAACCCCCTGCCACCCCACCCCGGGTGGCTGACCCCCTACACGGTGCAAGGAGGCTCTAGCCCAGGACAGGAACTGTTTGTTGTCTGGCCGCCGGGGCCCCGCCCAGACTAGAGCCAGCCCTATCAAGTCTGTCTGTTTGCTGGCTGCCAGGGTTCCACCCAGGCCAGGGCCCGCCCTTGAAGTCTGGTTGTTTGTGGGGTGCTTGGGCCCCGCCCATGCCTGAGCCACCCCCGATACAGTGTGTTGAGGGGCTGACCACTTGAGCGACCTCAGCCCAGCAGCGCCGGCTCTACCATTTTTGCTGCCCCAAGCAAAAAAAAAAAAAAAAAATACAACAACGCTCGGACTGCCAAAGCGAGCAAAAAGAAAACCAAAGAAAAACCCCAACCACTTGGACTGCTGCCACCCAAACTGCCGAAGCAGAAAAAAACCCAACAACAACGCTCGGACTGCCGCCACCCGAACTGCTGAAGTGCAAAAAACAAAAAAGTCACCCGGACTTTGCTGCCCCAAGAATGGACGGAATGCCGCCCCAGGCATGTGCTTCCTCCGCTGGTGCCTGGAGCCGGCCCCGCAGCCCAGGCCACAGCCTGGTTGCGACAGCTGATCACTGAGGTGGGGCGGCTGCTCCACCCCCATGCAAGAGGGCGCTAGAGTAGGCCAGAGCGGGTGCAGAGGCTGGTAGCCAATCAGAGAAGGGCCAACTGAGAGCCAATCAGTGCTGAGATTAGAGCCAGCCAATCAGGGCTAAGCTAGGCCCTATATAAAGGCTGCCCAGGCAAGCACTAGGCAGTGTGTTCCAGACCTTCATGGGAGAAGGTCTGTCTTCAGAGCAGGAGACAGTATCTCTGAAAGAGCAGTGCTGGGCAGGCTCAAGGGAGCATACTACAGCTCTGGCCCAAGACCTGCCAGACTGCAGGCCCTGATAGAAAGGGGCCAGAGGGCCTGGAGGGGAAATGGCCTAGGGACAGTTGGACAAGGGGAGAGCAGGGAGGCTGCCACTAGAGGATCCCTGGGTTGGGACCCAGGGTAGTTGGTGGGCCTGGGTCCCCCTGTTCCCTCTTGTACTGCACCTGGCCATGCAGTGGCTGAGTCAAACGGCAACCGGGCCTTGAGACAAGGGGCTAGACTTTGGGGGGTTTGGTTGGCCACTGAGGCAGGTGCAAGGACTGTTGCTAACCTGCTTCCCCCCTCCCCGCCAGAAGGAGATGAGGATGGATTAGAGGGCACTGTTGGAGGGAAGTGGCCTGAAGAAGGACACCATCAAGCGGACTAGGCAGATTGTGCCACATGGAGAGACCAAAATGGTGGAGAAAAGAGACTTCTATTGGGGGGCCTGGGTGGCTCGGCTTGCCGAACAGCAGAGGGAGTTGTTCTGGCTGCTGTGGAGGTCGGCACCCAGACCAAACAAGAGATCTGGCACCGAGGGCGAGAGGCCAGGAACGCTGAACTGCTTCGCCTGTAGGTGACAGGGACACTAAAGGAGGGAGTGTCCCTCCTGGGAGGGGGCAGAGAGGCCCCACCCAGAAAAGGCACCCCCTGTGAGAGTAACAGGGGGGCCTCCAGCTTGTTGGTCTGTGGGGAGCCAGGGCACCCGAAGAGAGAGTGCCCCTACAGGACTCCCAAGGCCCGGGCCAGCCCAGAAGGAAGGGCTAGGGCCCAAACAAGCAGGATTAGGGATGTGGCAGGGGGAAGACCCAGAAAGTGCTTCCACTGCCACCAAGGGGGACATTTAAAGAGGCACTGCCCCCTGAGGCAGAAAGGGGGAGTGTCTGAGACAAGGGCTCGGTCAGAGACCAGCCACAGAAAAGGTGGTGGTGAAGACGGAGGCCCCAGAGAGAAAGAGGCTGGGGCAGAGAGGCCCCACCGAAATGAGGGAACCCACATAGGAGCCAGGAGGGCCCATGTGGGAACCCAAACAGAAGTAGGAACCCATGTAGGACCAGGGCGTTCTACAGTGGGAACCCAGACCCTACAGGTGGGAAGCAGCTGGCTCCAGACTTTGGAGGGCCTGCGAGAGGAAAGGGATGCCCTGCAGGGCCCACTACGAAGGAAGCTGGGGTGATAGGGACCCCTTTCCTCCCCTCCCCCGTGAGCATTTTTAAGGGGGAGGGTTTATGGTGGGACGGCTGCCCCACCCCCATGTGAGAGGGAACTAGAGTAGGCCAGAATGGCTGATGGCTTGCACAGCCAATCAGGGAAGGGCCTACTGAGAGTCAATCAGTGCTGAGATTAGAGCCAGCCAATCAGGGCTAGGCTAGGCCCTATATAATGGCTGCCCAGGAGAGCAGCAGGTAGTCGGTCTGTCCCAGAATTTCATGGGGGAAGGTCTGTCTCCAGAGCAGGAGACCAGCATCTTGGGCTGGGCAGTACTGCCTCTGGCCATCTGATGGCTGAGACAAATTGTAACCGGCCCTTGAGACAAGAGGCTAGACTTTGGGGGTTGCGGTTGGCCACCGAGGCAGGTGCAAGGACTGTTGCTAACCCCTGCCCCCTGGAATGGGGTGAGGATGGACTAGTGGGCACTGCTGGAGGGGCAGTAGGCTGAAGAACACTGTCAAGCGGTCAGCAATGCGGCTCCAGATGCCAACGGAGGACAAGAGACGGATGGGATGCTGCCAGGAGAGGGCGTTCTCCATCGACTGAGCTAATTCCCAGAGCGACCAGGGGGAGGCGCCATGCTGGTGAGTCCCAACCCTGTCAAAATCTCCCAGCCCTATTGTGGGCCCACTGCTACCCTGCAGACTCTGGTCTGGACCAGACTGGGCCAGCTGGAGTGGCCTCCCTCTGAGTGGGAGAGCGAGAAGGGGAGCTAGTGGAAGGGGAAATGGAGCCCCCTGGCACTCACAGAAATTCTCTCCCCTTTCTATGGAGCAGGGTTCTTCCCTCTGCCCCTCAAATTCCTTCATATGGGGCAGGACCTCTTTCCCTTGCACCCACTCCCCTCCCCCCTTTCCTTGGTCTACCCCACCCCTCATTGCCGCAGCGCCCAGGCAGAGCTCTCCCTGCCCCATATGGTGCAGAAAAGCCTTTGTGTGAGGGCCACAGCCCCACTGGAGCTCGGAAAGCTCCACTTTTGAGGAGGTGGGGGTGGGACAGAGGCTCAGGGCTAGTTTCATCTCCTGCCCTTTATTCTCCCCTTGGCCCTTCTATGGGGTCTCTGGGTGTGACAGGAATAGGAGCCTCCTTCGCAGCTGTCTTCCAGGCCCTGCGATCTGGCACAGCCTCCCAGACGGGCGCTTCCTGTAGCTGAGCCACGTCAGGGAGCAGTGGGGACAGGTCACCTCGTCCCAGCAATGCCGGCTCTCAAAGAGGCTTAGATGGAAGACCCCAGTCCCTCATGGAGGTAAGAGCCATTTACTTCTTGGGGCGTGTGGGTCTCTTGGGGGAGAAATGGCATCCCCGATGCATAGCCTGGCTGGGAGCTTTCCCTGTTCCTGGATCCCAGCCCTGGTACAGAGCCCTATTTCTCATCATGATAACCTCATTTTGTTCTCAGAGGCTGTGTCCAGGATCCTGGAGACTGTTTCCTGCTGCAGGAGGTTTGAGCGGGGAGAGATCACTCACTGTCACGACCCAGGGGTCTCCGACCCAGGTCTGCAGGGTTCATGGGAGCAGCCACACTCCAACCCTCCACCTGGAAGCCTGCTGAAAATTGCTTACCTCAGACCCATGAAGTTCAGCCCCAGTTCGAGGCTCCACTCCTGAGGTCGTATTGGAGGCATCCCAGGAAAGCTCACTGGCCCCCTGGCCCTGCGTAAGACAGCAGCAGGAACATGAAGCTGACTGAATACCAGGCCTGCTCCCTGTTCTGGACCGTGTGCTGCCGCTCCCCTGGCTTGATTTCCTGGCATCTGAGTTGTGGTGGTGATGGCACGTTTGTCTTTTGCTGCTGATCTTCCAATGACCCGACTGACTCTCCACTCCTGTCATGTGAATGTGGACTCTGGCTCTGACCAGTAGGTCTGGCTGACCTTGACCCAGCCGTGATGTTCACTTTTGTACAATTTCTTCAATGCCCCTTTCTGATCTCCAGCAAGATACACCAGTCCCTTGGCTCCCAAAGTCCCAGTTGCCCACTATTCAAGGACTGAGGGGTAGTGCTTGTATCGCCCCACCCCAGCTGCCTTTCCTATGGGAATCTCCCTAGAGCAGAGGAGAAATCTGCTCTTCTCTTAGGATCAGTCCCACCCTGGTTTCAGCTCGGCTACTTTGTTGACCTGGGGTCAGGCACCACTTTTGAAGCCCTCAGCGTGTGGGTGGAGGTGGGAGCAGAGGCTGAAGCTCCAGCAGTTTCCACCAAAGAACACCCCCCTGTCTTTCTATGGTCCGGCTAGGGCTCCCCAGCCATCCTGGAGCTGAACACCAGATGGGAGTTGATGGATTGTCCTTGGTGGGCCATGTTCTTGTGTGTGATGAGAGGGCCAGGAGCAGATGCACCACGCCTGGCCAGGACCAGGCTAAACAGCCTGTAATGCTAGGTGAGTCAAACCATGGCCAGAATACAGACCCCCTGGGCA
This sequence comes from Trachemys scripta elegans, assembly GCF_013100865.1. Taxonomy (NCBI): domain Eukaryota; kingdom Metazoa; phylum Chordata; order Testudines; family Emydidae; genus Trachemys; species Trachemys scripta. The sequence goes on from NC_048304.1 coordinate 36,596,476, forward strand.
TCCATGGGGACTGAATCTGGGCCCTTCACTACCAAGAGCACAACTCGTTCCAACTAGAGTCATGACGCTGGTGACCCCTGCCAGCCCCTCTGAGGGGGGTCAGTATTATCCCTGTTCGCTGGGGCATAGGGATAGAAAGCAACTGGCTGCAAGGTCACACACGACATCCCTGACAGAGGCAGGAAGGAAGTGTGGGACTGATACCAGTCCAGCTCCAACCACTAGACTCCACCCATTTCCAAAGTCAGAGAACCCAGGAGCCCTGACTCTGACACTAGGCCTTAAATGACAAGACCAACCTCCCTCCCACTCAGGAAGCCATAGAAGGGACCATCTGCTGAGCTCCCCTTGCCAATGCCGCTGTCAGAGACCATTGCTAGTGGGTGCCAAGTGCCTGAGCAGGGAACTGCTTGAGATCTTCCTAGAGACTCGCAGGTGTTTGACTGTGACCCTCAGGGAGCCGTGGCAAGAGACTCTCCGGCTCTAACAAAGGGTTTCTGTTCTCCTAGACAGTCAGCCCATGAGGCCAGTCTGCAGAATGTGGAAGAGCCCTTTGGCGAGGCGTTGGAGGATTCACCATGAAGGTGGCAGCAGCGGCAGTGCTTGGGGTCCCCATGGGCCAAGCCTCTACTCCTGCCAATCCAGGCTAATCTCCTGCTGCTCTCAGTGGGGCTTGGCTTTAGCTGCTGGGCCTGTGAGCCTAGCCCAGGGGTCTCAAACTCAAATGACCACGAGGGCTGCATGAGCACTAGTTCATTGGCCCGAAGGCCGCATCACTGACACCCCCCCCCCCCCCCCGCTGCTCCCGGCCCTGCCCCCAGAGGGGGCAGGAGGGGTGTGGCAGGGGCTCAGGGCAGGGAGTTGGAGGGGTGTGGTAGGGGGTGCAGGGTGCAGTAGGGGGCTCTGGGCAGGGGGTTGGGGTGCAGAAAGGGTGAGGGATGCAGAAGGGGGCTCAGGATAGGAAGCTGGGGTACAGGAAGGATGTAGGATGTGGCTGGAGGCTGAGGGCAGGGATTTGGGGTGTAGCAGGGGGTTAAGGTGCAGGCGGGGCTCAGGGCAGGAAGTTGGAGTACAGAAGGGGTGGGGGATGAAGAAGGGGGCTCAGGATAGGAAGTTGGGGTACAGGAAGGATGTAGGATGTGGCTGGAGGCTGAGGGCAGGGAGTTGGGGTGCAGCAGGGGGTTAAGGTGCAGGCAGGGGGCTCAGGGCAGGGAGTTGGAGGGTTGGGGTGCAGGCAGGAGGCTCAGGGCAGGGGGTTGGGGTGTGGGGTGCAGGCGGGAGTGTGAGGTGTGGCAGAGGGTTGGGGTGCAGGCAGGGGGCTCACGGCAGGGGGTTGGGGTGCAGGATGGCATTGGGCTGTGGCCTTGAGCCACTTACCTAGAGAAATAGCCCCGCACGCCGCCTGTTGGAGACCCCTGGCCTAGACAGAGCACTCAGATATTTCCATCAGCCTGCTCAATGGCAAATGCAGCCACCCAAAGAAGTGAAGAAGAGTGGAAGTGAAAGAGTAAAGCTGGACCATCCGCTGAGCTGCTGCACTCAAGTGAGCAGAGCCGGGGAGAGAAGAGGGAGAACTCGAAGGTGGCTGGCGGCAGTAGGGAGGAGAAGCAGTTTGGGAGCCAGGAGAGGAGAAATAAATAGTTAATGACAAATGCTGCAGGCTCTCTCTTGTGTGGTGAAGGTTGAAAAGGGGTCTCTTTACTATCACGCTAAACTTTAAAATAGCTGTGTATGGGGCGGGGGGGTCTATAAAGGTAAGAGGTCACTCTAGGGCCTTGAAGTCCCAGTTTCTGGGGCTATTGCCTCCTTCTACCAGCTGATCTCAACCCAGCAACTCCCTCAGGTGGTAGCAGTAGTGAGCGCTTGTCCTCCTTTTCTGGACTAGTCACCAGAAAAAGGACACAATACATGTGGCCAAGGAAAGAGAGGGGCAGTGTTGCCTGTTAACATGGCTCTTGTGGGGGAGCACAGCAGGTTACTTTGGACTAGGTAGGAGCCACATGTCTCCAAACCTGCACCTCCCGAGGCTCCAGAGACTTCGCTCCCGATCCCAGAGCGTCCTCAGAGTCCTAAAAAGCAACAGAGGGTCCTGTGGCACCTTTGAGACTAACAGAAGTATTGGGAGCATAAGCTTTTGTGGGTAAGAACCTCACTTCTTCAGATGTCTTGCATCTGAAGTCTGTTAGTCTCAAAGGTGCCACAGGACCCTCTGTTGCTTTTTACAGATTCAGACTAACACGGCTACTCCTCTGATACCCAGAGTCCTAAAGCGCCAGATGGAGTGTGGCCTTTCCCCCCACCTCAGCAGTCCAGAAAAAGTTATTTGTAGACATGTTCTGTGTCCTCTCCTGCCACACTCCCCTGTTGGCGACTAATGCAGTCACCGAGTCCAGGCTCGGATATTAGGGAACACTATTTCATTAGGAGGGTGGTGACTATACAGCTCTTCTTTAATTGTGAGGAACCTGCTTGGTGGAGTGTCTCTCATTTTGCAGATACTTCAGTTGATAGCCACAGTACAATGGTTTTAAATGCCTGTACAAATATATTATGTAGTGATAGTGCTAGCATCAGTGATTCAGATACGTTACTTCTACAGCATGTCACCAGGAGCAAAAATGGAAAAACTAGTTACCGCTCTTACCTTTCCTACAGTTTAATTTTGTAAGCTGATGGGTGTTTAATAGTAAATGTTAGAATTAGTGTATCATGTCATGGCCACAGGGTAATAGTCATGGATTTTAGGTGCATAACTTTCCTACCATCTGTCATATCACTTTTTCTCCTTAATAATTATTCTAAGGGAAGGAGAGGCTACTTAAGGGGGAAAAAAAAAAATTATCTTTCTTCCTGAAAAGCAGTGCAATATGACATCAAGGTTGTGGGCCAGACTGACCTTAAGGATGGTGTGATTATTGAGAGCTGTGAGGAAGGCAGGGCTGGAGCACATAAGCTTTTGTGATTCCATTTTCAAGTGGGGCTGCACATCCAGAAAAACATCAGACAGAGTTGCAGATATGGAACAAAATAAAGGTAGGATTGTTCCAAAGTGGAGATGTATATTTTTGGTGTCATCAGCCCAGAGGTGAAATTGAGATTATATCAGTACTGTAGGAATTAATTTTCATCCACATTTTTTGTCCATTTATCTGGACTACAGGATTTACATTTTTTTTTATTTTTTCATAAATACTCTGCAATACTTCCCAGGTAAATAAAATCAGTTAGGATATTTTATGACTTATTAATCGCTTAACTGTTCAATGCTGCTTTGGTAACCTAATATTTTAACGTCTTTAATAAACAAAACACAAGGATAGTTGAATAAAACTGGGCCATGTTAAAGTGAATCTTAAAAAGGAGAGAGAAATAGGTATAGCTCACCGCGGGGAAAAAGAGTTAGAAAAAAGAAAATGTGGTTAAGGATACTTGAAAAGACTATTTGAAATGTAAGGAAGGTAAAGAATATTTGAAATGTAAGGAAGGATTGTTTGTACATGCATTTTAGTATTCAGAGAGAATAAGTGCATTGGTTAAAGAACTTTTATTCTCTCACACACACACACACACACACACGTGGGTAGTGGTTTCTCTACTCAAGAAACACAGGAACACTTGTTTTATTCCTAACCAGATTCCAAATTTCTATTTTACTAATCTGTATGTTTCTTGCTGGTTCCTCCCTAGCATCTGAATGGGAAACAAACAGAGCAGAATTTAGCTTAGTGGGAGACATAGGAAAGGGAAAAATGCTGGGCCAGGATCTTCATTGCCCTGCTCTTAATATAGCAATTTACACCATAACAAAGTGGATGTAACACACTACTGCATCGGCAGAGTAGTGTTTTATATCTACTTGGCACTTGTTTTGCCTTGTGTAAATGACTACACCTGTTGCAGGGCACCAGGCAGTCCCGCTGTATCTGCCATGTACTCCCTCACCTTCTACCGATCCTTCAGAAACTGCTGGTCAGAAAGGGCAGAGGATGATGATGATAGTTAGAGGAAATCTTAATAGAAAACAAAGTTCATACCGACCAATGTCAGCATTATCCTATAGTGATGGCCCCTTCTGCACAGTATTATCTACCAAAGTTCAGAGACTGCCAGTGATAGCTTGTACAGATATTGAGAAAGCAACTGTTTAACCCTTGTGAGATGTAGCTGGTGAGTGTGGTGAGGGGACAAGAAACTGAGCAAGTGAAAAACTGAGCAAGTGAAAAACATCTCAGCGTAGGTCAAATCATGATTTTAAATTACAGGGGGGAAGCATTTACTTCTTTTTACAAGGATTAATTAAAGTAGTATAAAAAAATTAAAATAGAAATTTTGTTCTTAAGTGTTGTCTCTCTCTTCAAACCTCCCACTGTGTGTTCTAAAATATGCCAGCATAAAACATTTTTCATTGGAATAATATGTGATATGTATGAATCACTTGCAACCATTACATAATTTGTTAACATTGTGGTCAGGTCCTACACCTATCCTCTCTGCCCCTTTCTTGCCCCCTAATAAAATGTTCTTTGGTCTCATCTTGTCTTACCAAAATTCATGGCAACCTTGCCCTGATAATAACTATTAAGCTGCTTCACTAATAGCAACGTTTCCTGTGTGAACTAAAAATGTAACAGTACTAGAAGCCCTGCTGTGTATGAACTGAAAAAGCATGATCACATAAAATTATTATAGTATAGACAAATATGATTGAAATGTTGCTGTTGAGAGGACTGGGAGAGGAGAAAAAGCCTGGATTGTGTTGATAGTGTATCAGAAAGTGATGATTACCAAGAACCACAGGCGCAATAGATTGGATGGTGGGTGTACAGCTTGCTGTGCAGCATTGAAACATAGACTGCAGTCTGACAAAAGTACAAAAAATAAATGTCAATGATTAGATAACAAGCCATTCAAGGGAAAATTTCCTCTCATGGTGAGTTCCAGCGTGTGCTTTCCTGAACCATAGTGCAAGGTATGCACTAAGTATATTTGCTGCATTATATGCCCAGTAGTGCAATTATAGGATCAACAGTAAGGCTGTAATAGCCATGCTCAGAAGGATTTTTATTATTTGATTAGGGATATAACCCTCTTGTCTCAATGCATAAAGCTTAGGAAGAAAGTTTCTTAACTCACCACTATGTGCAATCACTCCGTACAGCCAGCTGCAAGTGTACAACATCAGCTTCCCCCTTAAAACTCATGAGAGGGGTTTGAAACAATGAGTTTTTTAACAATGCACGTGTTGAGGGTTTTTTGTTTCACTCTTTTCAGGGTTTGTATTTTCCTGTGGACAGTTTTTGCCTGGAGCGAGCAAGGCCAGGAACTTCCCCTTAAAACGGGGGGGAGGGGCTGCGATTCCCAAGACTGCAGGAGGGGGTTTAAGGAACAGCCGCCAGCCAGGCGCTAGCAAGTTGCCTATGCGCCCCTCACCAGCCTGTCCCCCACTAGCTCCCGCCCTGGGGCGCGTGTGAACCCAGACGGCCCATGCTCTGGACTGACGGTCAGAACCGCAGGCCAGTGTCTTGTGGGGGGCGTGGCCTGAATGGTGTAACTGGCCGCGCGGAGGGATCGGCGTGTGAGGGGCGGGGCTCATGGAGCCCGCCTCAGGCCCATCTGCGGGAGTAGGGGGTTGAGAGGGATTTGTGTCACGTGACCCACCAGATGCGTCATCAGCGCGCGCCCCTGACGGCTTTCCGAGGCGGAGGGTGGAGCCGTGCAGCTTTCTGGCACTGCTCAGTGGCACAGTGACCCGGTCGGAGATGAGCGGCCTCAGCCTTCTGTTGCGGGCGGCGCGCGCCGCGTTCCCCGCCGGGGCCAGGCAGCTACGTACGGGCGGTCTCCGCAGTGCCTATGCCAAGGAGCTTTTCCTGGGGAAGCTGGAGAAGGTGAGGCCGAGCGAGACGAGGCCGGACTCCCAGCACCCTCCGCACCTGTGCTGGCCCCTGGGGTCTCCCCTTCCCTCGCTGGGGCTTCCCGCCCCCCGCCCCTGTCTGCGCCCGGCCCCTGGGGTCTCCCCTTCCCTCGCTGGGGCTTCCCGCCCCCCGCCCCTGTCTGCGCCCGGCCCCTGGGGTCTCCCCTTCCCTCGCTGGGGCTTCCCGCCCCCCGCCCCTGTCTGCGCCC
>NC_048304.1:36607492-36700360 GCF_013100865.1 Trachemys scripta elegans
CCCCCCCCCCCCCGCCACTGTCTGCGCCCTGCCCCTGGGGTCTCCTCCCCTCGGTGGGGTGCCCGGCCCCTGGGGGTCTCTCCTCCTTCCAGGTTGTCCCAACCCTGGTCCCTCGTCTCCCTTCGGGGGCCCCTCGCAGCCCCTCCCTTTCTCCTGCATGGAATGGAGCCCTTTCATTCCATGCTGACTATGTGCAGATAAGGTTTTACAGCCTGGCTCTTATTTGTGCAGGGACAGCTCAGGAGTCAAATCTTACATGAGTGACATTGTGTAAATGGGACCACCTATTCACTGTCTGTACCCCTGACGTAGGCCAGTTGCTGGACCCAGATTCTAGTGTAAGAGGACCCCCCTTCTCCCACCAGAACATGTTGCACCATGTGAAACACAGCTAGGCTCCCTGTAAACTAACTTTTTTTCCCCTGAAGGTCTTCCTTTGATGCTAGCAACAATAGGAATGCTATTAGAGACAGCTTGCAAGCTTTTTAACATCATGTTGAGTAACTCCATGGTGGTAAAATTGCATGCTACTTACCCTTGGGTTTAAGCTGATAACACCAGGTGCTGATAATGGGTAGAACACTTGCTAATGTAGATTTACTGTGTGGCATCTTACTGGAGTCATTTGGTATTCAAATTGGAGTATCAGGAGATAGGTTTCAGATTATGGGGTCCGAGGAACACCTAGGAAGATCTGCTAGGAAAGTGGATATGGCCTGAATGGTGTATGAGGGAGAGGAGACAGTTTATCTTGTGCTCAGACATTTAGGACAGCAGCTGCTAGATAGACTTTAGGTGTGTTAGTTTTAAGTGATTTGCTAATCATCTCCCTGCTTGGTTACTATAACCTCTTCTTCTTCAGCCTCACTGACATGCACATTGCTCCTCTTAAGGTGTCCAAGGTGTAGTTGCCAAGACTATCTTTTAGCCAGTTAATCTGATCGTATCTTCCCCTCATTGAATCCTACACTAGTCCTCAGACACACCAGTTTGTTCAGCCTCCATTCATAGTCTTTCACAATTTCATCCTGATTTTCATCTGTTACCTGGTCTGCTATTGTCCACTCTCCACCACAAGTGATACTGCATCCATAATTTCCTCCTATTTGCGCCTCTGTGCAATTTACTGTGGTTTCCCCTTCTATGTGGAACACTCTCCCCATTCTAGCTTGCCAACCTTTCTTCATTGAAGTCTGCCTTAACAAACCACTTCTGCAATGAGTCTTCTAAGGAGTGAGTTTATAACTAAAGAGGAAAAAAGCAAAGTTGCCTCCTCTTGCCAATGTATTCCATGTGCTGTGGATCTGTCATCTTGGTTGTAATGTTTTGGGGTTTGGGAGTCTATATTCTTTTGTGTACTGTGCAGTGCCAGGCATATTCTGGGTGCTTAACAAATAATAGAGCCAATATTTGTATACAGGTGGAAATCATTCTAAAAGTTACATTTCTTTACTTTTGAAGTTACACTTTATTCTACGGAGATTGCATAAGGGCCAAAATTCTGGATTCTGTACTACTGGGGTATCTGGTTTGGCAGTAAACACATGCTTAGCACTTCACTTTTTGTTAGTTTAAATTGATAGGAAACAGAACTTGTATAAAGGTGGGTTCTTTATAGTCTGTCTAAAGGAAGATTTAATTGTGTGGTCAGTTTCACTTCCACATTTCAATGAACTGTTGGAAAGGCACATACTCAAGTTTCCATTGCTTGTTGATAGTTGGCTTTCATCCCCAAGGGCACACCTATGTTACACAATATACGTGGTCTGTATTTTCTCTTTGCCCTTCTTCCTTTGAACCCTGCCCCTGCTGATGTTGACTTCTGAGCAACAGTGTCACTTCTGCCCAGTTTTTTTTTTTTTTTCTTTGAAGAAAGGGGAGAAAATAATTTAAGGACATACTAAGCAACCAAGTTAATTGCTTAACATTGTAAAGTATAGTAAATTTCCCTTAAAAAAGAAATAGGTAGCTAAATCATATGCTAGCTATCAGACAATTAAATGTCATCAAACTTCTGAAGTAATGCTCAGCTTCAGACCCAATCCTGCACTCACCGACAGTAATGGGATTTTTGCCATTGACTACACTGGTAACAAGACTGTATAGTGTTCAAAGAGCATTAGTCTTCCTTCTGTGCCATTAAACAAGTCATTCAATCGGATTATCAGAATAGATAAACTCCAAATTAAACCTCTGATTATTAATAAAAAGGATTCTTGAATTATAAATGTAAATTGAGCAAAAAATCCATAACAGGCATTAACCAAATTCAGTAATGTGAGTTTAGCAGTACTTTGATCTTCCAGAACAAACCATGTCATGTGTCAAGGAAAGGATCATGGAAATCAAGCAAACAAATTTAGTCCCATATAGCCTGACCCTTGCTTATTTCAAACATTTTCAACATGTAGCAAATTTTCTATACATTAGTCCTTTCCTGAAAATTTTAGAATTTACCAAATCCCAAGTGTTGTCTCCATACTCCTGTACAGTGATTCTCAAACTTTTGTACTGGTGACCCCTTTCACATAGCAAGTCTGAGTGCAACCCCCGTTTCCCCTTATAAATAAACACTTTTTAATATGTTTGCCTCCAGCATTTATAATGGTGGTAAAGTGGGGTTTGGGGTGGAGGCTGACAGCTCATGACCCCCTGAGGGGTCCTGACCCCCAGTTTGAGAACCCCTGCTCCTACAGGAGTATTTGAATGAAGGGAGAATGACGTGGTCTTGCAAAGGAGGTTTCGTTTGGAGAAGGCAGGGTAAGGGAGTAAGAAAGGGGCATGCAAACTTCGGCCTGAGAGCCGCATCAGGTTCCTGAAATTGTCTGGAGGGCAGGTTAGGGAAAGCTGTGCCTCCCCAAACAGCCAGGCATGTCCCAGCCCTCCGACACCCTCTTCCCCCCCCCCCCCCCCGCGCGTCTCGCCTCCTGACGGCCCCCCGGGACTCCTGCCCCATCCAATCCCCCTGTTCCCTGATGGCCCCCTGGGGACATGTGCCCCATCCACCCTCCCCTCCCCCCGCTCTTTGTCCTCTGACCGCCCCCGGACTCCCTGCTGCATCCAACACCCCTCTCTCCTTCCTACCTGCCCCCTCCGGGACCCCTGTCCCATCCAATCACCCCTTTTCCCTGACCACCCCTGGACACTGTTTCCCCATCCAACCCCTTCTCTCCTTCCTGATTGCCCACCCGGAACCCCTGCTCCCATTCAACCCCCCCCAGTTCCCTGACCCCTATCCATCCCCCTGGCCCCTGACCACCCCCCAAACTTCCCTGCCCCCTTACCAGGCTGCCTGGAGCACCGCTGACTGGCAATGCGGCTGCACCAGGACAGGCAGCCATGCCGCGCAGCACAAAGCACTGGGGCAGGCCGGGCTTTGCAGCTGCGCTGCCCCAGGAGCTTGCTGCTTCACTGCCCAGAGCATTGCACCTGCAACGCAGTGAGCTGAGGCTGCTGAGGGAGGGGGAACAGCAGGGGAGGGGACGGGGCCTAGTCTCCCGGGCCAGGAACTCAGGGGCCGGACAGGACGGTCCAACAGGCCGAATGTGACCCGTGGACTGTAGTTTGCCCACCTCTGGAGTAGGAACACTGTCACTTTAGCAGTATTTCACATCTCATTAGCTGCTCATGATTTTCTCTTTATTCAAGTCTAATAAATGGTAGTGCCTCCAACTTGCAATTAAAACCCCTTGTGTGAAGGAGAGAATGGAGCACAGCAGAACTGCATTATGCTAGCCCATGCATTCTATCATTGGGCACCCAGTGATGTGCTAAGAGCTTCGCAAAACTAGTATATATCATCCCTGCCCCAAGGAGCTTACAGTCTAAAATTGGCCCACATGAGGGCCAAAAAAGTGTACTAATTGGTAAGATTCTGGTAACAAGGTCATGTGGTTACTCAAGTATGTACTTGTTGATAGCTAATTTCACCTGTTAGCACACTTTCTTATATATGAACATTTTTCCTTCACCCCATTTTTTCATTTTCAGATCTATTCCTGGTTTGTTTCAACATGCCGTACAATTGAAAAATGTAGTTTTGAGTACAGAACAAGTATATTTAATTTACTTAAGTTTGGTCATTTGAGACTACCTGAATTCCTGTAAACATTTTCCACAATTTTTGTTTTTAGAGGTTAACATCTAAAAACCACATGTTCTTCTTGAACCTGCTTTTTATTTTAAATTACCTTAATCATATTGTACTCTGACATTTTAGGAGGAAGTTTTCCCTTATCCAGAAGTTTCTAATGAAGAATTAGAAGAAATCAACCAGTTTGTAGGACCAGTAGAAAAATTCTTCAGTGAAGAAGGTATGGTTACTCATCTTTTTCCATACAAATGGTTTCTAATTAGTGATATTACTATAATTGAAATACACCTCTACCCCGATATAACGTGACCCGATATAACACGAATTTGGATAGAACTCGGTAAAGCAACGCTCCGGGGGGGCAAGGCTGTGCACTCCTATGGATCAAAGCAAGTTCGATATAACGCGGTTTCACCTGTCATGCAGTAAGATTTTTTTTTTTTGGCTCCTGAGGACAGTGTTATATTGGGGTAGAGGTGTACTAAAAAGGAAACACTGTAACACTTTTTGTGCATTTATCATGACTTGTATAGTGTCACTGTTTTCCCTTGCATAGTCAATTTTCTCTTTTTGTGTGGTTCACTCATGCATCAAAGAGAAGAGAGAAATAAGAATTATTGTAAAACCACAAAAATTGAAAGGTCTCTGGGGCAGATGTAGGAATTGAAACTGCTTTTAACTTATTGTCCTTTAAAAGTGTGTTCCTTTCACTGTCTGTAATTTATAAGCATCTGACTTTGGTCATTTTTCCAACCAAATTCAGCAGAGGCAAACCCAAAGAGTGACTATTTCAGAAGCTATGAGCGTATAAAAACAAACTAATAGATGTTCTGCAATCTTAACTAGAGCAGTGGATCAAGAGAACTTTTTGTTTAGCAAAGGCACAGTGTGATTAAATGTTTAATTGTTTCTCTGAGAGAATAGAGAAACAATTGTTGAATAACTCCTAGTTTCTTTACAAGCACTAATTGTCACTTCTGACATAGTTAAGCAGTATCATCCCCAATTTCCAGATGGCAAGTGTAGGGCAAAGTCCCAGGAGGAAGTCCAGGGTCATGACGTGGATTAAAACTCCTGAGATCCTGACTGCTATTGGCCCAATAGCCTATGTCCCTGTTCAAAGGAATAAGTCAGCAATTTAAGCTATGAAACTCAAAAAAATATTGTTAAGAGTGAATGAGAAGACAATGCATATTTCAAGGGGCTATGAAATCATAAAACAAATACTCTTTAGTCAGTTTTAGAGATGGTATTTAATGGAGAAATGAAAAACATTAGATTACATGGTCTAGTTGATGATGATGATTCAATTTTGTTTGGGTTCTCTGCCATTTCTAGTTAGATATTCAGGGATAATTCTGAGCAGCAAAAATGAAACTGGAGAGCTGCCTAAATGCTTGTAAACTTGATACAGTTGGCACTGAGCAAAGAAATTCAACTGAGTAGATCTCTCTGAAGCTTGGCAGTTCTCATGCACCATGCTGATGTCTCTGTCACTCTGGTGAATGAACAAGTAAACTACAAACACTTCTCTCCCAAATTAGTTAATTATACCCCAAGTATATTCTTGATATTGTGTGCTTTGTAGTCTAAACCATTAAAAAAATCAATTACTTTGTTAAAATGTTTTTTTCTGACTGAATTTCATCCCTCAACCAAGCATTGTGGTTGACCCCTTCTACCCTTTTGGGGGGAGGGTAGCTCAGTGGTTTGAGTATTGGCCTGCTAAACCCAGGGTTGTGAACTCAATCCTTGAGGGGGGGCCATTTAGGGATCTGGGGCAAAAATCAGTACTTGGTTCTGCTAGTGAAGGCAGGGGACTAGACTCGATTTTCAAGCTCCCTTCCAGTTCTATAATTTATTTATTTTAACCTCATGCAGTATTTGTCAAGTCACCTGCCTATGATGAATAGGAGTCTTTCTCAGGGAAGTGCCACTGGAATCTGCAGAATTTTTGCTTTTTTTCCTCAAGAATTTTTTTTGGCAAGGCAGCTTCAGCCTCTGTTGCTGAATAGCAACATAATGAAAACTAATGCAAGGGTGTAAACTGACAAGAATTGTTATTGTTCAGGACCTAATGGCAGCTGTGCAACTGGCAAGAACTAGATCTGTTCTTTCTTTAAAAACTACCATGTCTATTAAAATTTATTGGGATAAATGTTCTTGAGGCTTTTCTGAGACAAATTCCTGGTTATTTTTTTGTTTATCCCGAAATTTTGGTACTGTGAGAATTTCTGATAGTGTGCTAATGCTTCATACTAGCGTACACCTGAATGACCAGTATGCATAGAAATGTTCGAGATGGTTGAAAAAGCTATAGATTCTCCCCACTTCCAAGGCCCTAGTATTCATGTGTCATCACTTGGAGCTATAAATTCTGCCATTGGAACCTTCCAATCAGTTCCTTCTTGAATGCAGTCAGGGAAGGAGCACCGTGAGGAGCTGTGCCTCTTCAGCTGGAGTATTTCAAGTTCTTCCCAGAAGCTGTTCTTGTAGAAATCTCTTCAGTTTTATTTTCTTTGGGGATCATTCACTTCTTGCCATGTAAGAAACGACTGGAAGATTCCAAGGGCTGTTGTCATATGCTATCTAGGAGCCACCATGGAGAGAGGAGTTGGCTCAATTTCTCTCCCACTATTGCTGCCTTAGGGACTAAACCAGTAGAAGCAGAATTGCAAGGTCAAGTAACTTCTCCTTACAGGAACATACCTGAGGGGTTTTATTTCCCTGCAGTCTGTAGTGGTAACCTTCATATGCAGTGGGTCACAGTATTCCACCTTACAGCTACTTCAAAACTATGGTAGTGAGCTGTAATAGTTCAGTAGCTGATGATTGCTGGGGGCTGTTTAATGCTTTTCCAGATGCAGGGGAGTGAGGGGTTGGGGCGTGTTAGGCAGTGTTGTTAAAGGCAGTCTGAAGCTAATAGGAGCAGTTTCTGTAAAGTTAAATGGGTGAAGCATTTCTGCACCTGCTGGAGCATGAGTCGAAAGCTAGGGTGCTGGAACATGCTCTGCTTTGCTGCTGAGTATGCTTTGAGATGCTAGAGGAGAATACTTCTTGTTGAGGGGGTGGGGGAAGGTGAGACACTCAGATTGCTCCTCTTTCCATTAGCCATATCCTGTTTTGCAGGTCTGTGCTCTCATGTTGATTATTGAACATAGAGGTTCTGCTGCTATTAACTTGCATTAGCATGCCATGGTATTGAGAATGCTGCTGCAGCTTGCCTGCTTTGCACTGATTCAAATACTCTTGCGGAGAGGCACACTTGCTGTAACCTGTCATACTTCTTCTTTCAGTGGACTCTAAAAAGATTGACCAAGATGCTAAAATCCCACCAGAAACTCTAAAGGGATTGAAGAACCTTGGACTCTTTGGCATGCAGATTCCAGAGGAATATGGTGAGTGAAAAAAGATACTGAAAGTAGAACCAAACAATTTCTTCATCTTCCTTTCAGTACAGAATGCACCATAAGGCATCACATGCCACTTCCCCCTGTTTTCAAGTCCTTGGCTGAAATGGAGAGGGCTTGGTGTTGCATGGGCATCTGTCTCACAGCACTTGCTCAAGATGCATAAAATTCTACTTGATTAAAAGAACTGGTTTACGAGACAAACTGTGGTGTCTGATGGAACTGTCCATATTGAAGCCACTACCTTAGACTCACTCAAGTAAGCAGTGAACCCATTTGTCCACTTTAAAAGCTTAATAGCTGCTTTGAGACATAGTTGTATTTTCTCTATAACCATAATGGAAAAATGGGTCTTAAAGGGGGATTTGAAGGAGGACTGGATAGTGGCTTTAAAAACTAGTTTGGCCTAGGTATGTGGTGTATAAAGAGCAACCTGAACTACAATGCATTTGCTGCAGTGACTATAATAGTGCTAAATAAAGCTGGGAAGCAGACATAACAGTTCTTGTGCTTTAGTTAGTTTAGATCTTCTTTTAACCATACTCTTGTGTGTTGATGCATGCAAGTTGACCGTTACTTATTTTTGTTTAATTTCTCATGAGTGCCACAGAGATGCAAATCATATTTCTGCAAAGCTCTGAGCACAGAATCCATTTGATCCCATTCCAAGACTAATACATAACACAAATAACTAAAAAGAAAATATGGAAGAGGTGTTTTTTTTTTTTTTTTTGAATAATGAAATTGTCATGTTGGTCACTCGAATTCATAGCAGGTTTAATTTTGTCTTAGAATATATCAAATTATCTACTGCTCTGGTAGTCTTAAAACAGTCTTTGTAATGCCAAATGTGTCTGAGTAACAGGAGAAGAGCTTTTTTTTTTTTTTTTTTTTTTATCTGAAGTCTGTGTGCACAACTAATATTCTCATCAGCCAATAGGTGTGTTTACATGCAGACAGCTAATTAGACACCATTTCTGTGTGGGGATCTCAGGCTTTTTCCAAACATCTTCTAGCTTTTTCTCTTTTACTTTTTTGTATGTAGTCTATATTGAAATATTTTAGTAGACCTGCAATGCTGAGTGGGTTGGTGCACCAGGAGAAAATGCACTGAGATGTATCCATTTCACTATGATGCATCATATAACACTTTACATTAATCAAACTTATGACAATCCTTCTGTGAAAGAGAATCTGATCTAGCATAAGCCTCTGTTTGAGAGTTGCTGGTTTGTTCATGCTGTGTTTGTTTTTACAGAGTTGAAGACAGGATTGTAAAGTTGTTCTGGCATAAGAATTTTTTGCAATCACTTCGTATGAAATGGGACATGATTGCATTCTAAAAGTAGATTAGGAAAAATCAGTCCAGGGATTGGGAAAGAGGGAAAGATTGTCCGAGGGGTACAATAAATCTTCAGAAGTCAGCCCCAGGATTTCAATTTCAGGTCCGTCCCGTAAGTTTTTCTGTGTAGCCAGAAGTGCCAGCAATCCTTCCAGTTCGAAAGATCTGCTATATCAACTAATGTCCAGTAGATCAATGAGTGGTGATCTGCTTTATGAGCCAGTGGCATAACGCAAAAGATGCCTTCTTGATGCTGACGGATATGACATATGAGCAGCGTATCTAATGATGAGCCTACCTCCTATCCCCTGAGGCAATTCATTATGAGTGAGACATTAATGGAAAGAGAAATCATGGCTCTGGGCCCTCATTGGTGTATTCGCCAGGCTCACAAATATGAAAACAGTGAAGACATTGGAAACAGCTTCGGTATTTGAATGAGTTACATCCACAGTATGTAAAGTTAAGTCATGTACAGTTGTGGTTGGTAAGTTAAAGTTTATTTGGATATGGATTTCAGTTGTACTTTTACTTTATAAAAATGTGACTTAAGTCTTGGTCTCTTAAAAAAATTGCATTTGGCATAACTTCGTGAATAATGTTAGTCCCAGGTGCAGCCAAAAAACAACACAAAAACCTGGGATTGAATTTCAAATAAACTAATACTTCAGCAAAAATACTCTTAAAATGTATGTTTCCTCAAACACAAATATGAACCTGGAAATTTCAAGTAAAAGATCTACATTGCTTACTAATCCAACCTCTCCCTCCCCCCCAATAAAATAAAAGCATCCAATTACAAAGTTAAGAGCACCAAAACAATCTGCTACAGCACCGCAAGGGCAGTGTTAATTCTTACATCTTCAACTCTAATTACAAATTAGAAGGTACTGTGCTTGTGCAGCTTCCTAATGAAGTATCAAAATGTGAATTTGTGAACTATAAAAGGTGGTTTTCTAACTGGTGTAATAAATGTCTGAGACTAAATTATGCTTTTTCAGTACATGCTCTTTCCATCTAATAGTCGTAACTGGATGTTCTGTGCCTTGAATATGTGAAATTTTTTAAACAGTGAGTAATATTCTGCTTAATCTGGAATTGTTAGTCTTTACTTTGACTCTGTATGGCTATAAGGAGGATGGAGGCTGAGCAACCTCTGTACAATTAAGAGTAAGATATTAAAGGTTTTTGTGGTCACTGATGAAGTGAACCTGTAATGGGTGAAGAAAGCTGTCAGTCATATGTTAAAGTAGCAATCAAGGTCAGAGTTAAGATTACTGGATGACCTATACTGTATATTTCATACTTTCAGGTACTTTGGTGGTTTTTGTAAAATAAAATCTTTACTTGGAATTTCCAGGCTTTCTACAAAGCTATAATATTCTTCAAAGGTGTGCCTTGAGGTTGTGGTGTAACAAATTTCAGGGTAACAAATTTCTTTGTGTGGAATTCCCATAGACTTTTAATTAAGTTGTTCAATGACAGGAGTATCTGTGCATCTTCCATGCAAGAATGGATTCTCTCCCCCCCCCCCCCCCCCCCCCCAGACAGCGACTCACCTCCACATGTGGCTACCTCCTTCCATTCCTCATACTGGACCTCTTGTTCCCTGGGTGACTTTCCTTCTCTTCGCAAACTTAGTTCATCTGTCATTCCTTTGAAGTGTGTGGGTAAAGCTGTTTTGGAGACTTCTTTTTTTAAGAAGTTATGTTTATATTTGAAGAGAAAAAAACTAGGCAAATCAATTTAAAAATCAACATAGGGTTAAATTTTGAACTCATGTATTTCAAAAACTTCTATGCCTGACATTTTGCAGGAAATTTTCTTGTGAAATTTCATATGTTTATTTTGAGTTTGACACTGGGATGATGTAGGTTTGAAAATCAGGCTTGTAACAGGAATCCAGCTTCAAAATTAACCTCTCCAAAACCTCCTTTGAGAGAGACAAGACATCAAAGCTGGTAAACTGAAATTTGTTCTGGAAACATTTACAGAATAAAGCAATGATAAAAGCAGGTTGGCTAACACCTGCCTTCTATTTAAGTCACTTTGGAAAGTATTGGAAGTTAGTTCTGTGCAATAAGGCATATGCTTAGGCAGACCTAATGGAATATTTGGATACTAATTAACTTTGTATTATAAAATAAATATTTGCTGCTTTCATGTCTCATTTATACAAAATAGTACTGTTGTCAATACCATGGACAAATAAGGATGCTTCTAATAGCAAGAATAGCCTGTTGTCCAGCAAGAACTCTTGCAGCCTCTTTTAAGTGAACGTAGCATTCTATTCCAGGCTGCACAAAAGGTGAAATCTTGGCCCTTTTGAAGTCAATGGGAATTTTGGCTTTTACTGCAGGGGGGCCAGGATTTCACCTTTTGTGCAGTCTGCAATAGAATGCTTTGCTCACTTGACTGTTGCTTTAGTTAAAACAATTTTATTTGGGACAAGGTGGTTAACACACAATCTTGATCTTCAAGCATAGTTTGTATTAATTCAGTTCAGGTGATATTTGGAAGTTTGCCAGTTAATGTTAGATGTTTGGCTTCTCTGGATTTTCATATATGTACCATGCTGGGATAGCTTTTTCTGAAAAAATAAATGATCCACACAAACAGATTTCTTAAGAGACTGACCATTAAGTTTGCATTGGGATGCACATGTATCAGTGTTTAATTACATAACATTTCTCAAATGCACAATAATATACTTTTTTCTACAACTTTAGATACAAATATGTGGTGTCTTGTAATATTTCTACCATTTAATTCTTACACTAATTTTGTGGCCCTAGAGGCCTCCAACTTTGATTTACATGATTTCTCTAAATTGTGTTCTAATACATCTTCCATAGCCACATATGATAGTCTCTTGTCAACCAACAGTACTGATTTCATTAAATGCAATTAACTGCAAAGCTAATGTCAATGCAAAATTACATGGCTTGTGGAGGGCAACGGATTTCTATTTGTTTAACATGTAATATGTCTCTAAGCATGATTTACCTGGGCTTGTCATCCAAATGACTTTGTTATACCAGACCAACATAGCCCAGGAAATTAGCATTGTAAGACATTACTGTACACTTGTAAAATATATTGTATTTGCTATGACATGTTCATGTAATTGGACTATATTGTAACTTGAAAGGGGGCGTAATTAAGGTTGTGCACGTGAACATGATTTTGGCATTTCCTGGTGTGAGCTTTTGACTTTGATGTAACCTTTATATTCTTAACAGACTTCTGTGTAAGGAAGCTTCTATTTGTCTTTAAAAGAAAGAGGGAGGACAGGTGTAGAGAGGGACAACTTAAAAAAAAAAAAGAGCTTCATTCTCCCCTACTCGGAAATATATTGGTTTTCAAAAGGACAAATACATAAATAATCACATGTAAATTCTGCAACTCGGAACTGCTTGGCTAGGCACTGAACAAGGGAAAACTCTATATCCCAGAGGTTCTTAACCAGGGGTCTGGGGCCCCCGGGGGGCGGGGGCGCATGCAGGTTTCAGGGGGTTCACCAAGCAAGGCCAGTGTTAGACTTGCTGGGGCCCAGGGCAGAAAGCTGAAGCCCATGGCCCTGGTCCCTTCCACCTGGGACTGAAGTTGAAGCCTGAGCAACTTAGCTAGAGCAATTGCACTGCTTGCTACCCCCTAATGCTGGTCCTTGCTTTTATATGCATAAAGCTAGTTGTTACAGCACAGGTGGGCCGTGGAGTTTTTTATAGCATTGGGGGGGCCCTCGGGGAAAAGAGGTTGAGAAACCCCGCTCTATCCCACCTACCTTGGGTGGTCCACAGGCAGGAAAAAGGGAGTGGGTATGGGGGTGGGGAGAGTGGCGGAGTGGAAATTGTAATTAACATGGAGTATGTATTGAATGGGGAGGGAGAAGCAAGAAGCAATGAGTGAATGAAAGGGGTAGAAATCAGACTGTTCATAGTTTTAAAGTTGAGCTTGTGATTGTACTTACTGGGTGCACAGGGGAAAAAATGAATAGTATTCAGAGGTCTACCTGAATATTGTTCGCATTCTCCTTTGTCATCTTATGAAAAAACTGTTTGTTTTAATAGCAAGTTTGCAATTGGTTACATAAAACTAATACTTTTCTATAGCCCAAGGTATCAAAATTATGCATATGCAAGTGCTGGAAACACAAAGGAAAGATCTTTAACATGAGATGCAATTATGTGTCATTTTTCCTTTACTTAACTCTCTTCTCAGCTCCTTATAAATAAACAGTATATGTATTTACAGCTCGAGGTCACAAAATGGAAACAAAGTTCATACCCCTGTGGCAAATTAGTTTCTGAACATATTTAATTTTCATGGTAGACATTTTTAAGATTTTTAACTCTTACCCTCATTTAATACTCATTTAGAAAAGTGTTTTGTGTTCAGTTTTCTATCAGTTTTGTCCTCTTCTTAATCTTTCTCTTCTCTTGTAAAGTGCAAGCCAACTTGGCTTTGCTTTTACTCTTCATGTTCTTGTCTTCTGTACCAGGTATAATGACATCAGCACTCTTCTGAGATTGTTTGTTAAACTATGCTCCCTCTGCTGGCTGTTTCTGCAGCTGAACAATCATACATGAACAGTAGCTGGGTTTCTTAAAAACTGAGTGAAGAACTCTAAACCAAACTAGATATGTAGTATTAGATGAATGATCTTTCAAGCATAAGTTTAATTTTTGTCCTAATACTCCTTTTGACATAAAGAAGGAAATGCTGAGTATTCACTGGACTTTGTTTTCTAACATTCAGTGGACTGAATGATGCAAGTTCTAGGAGTGTGTGTGTGTGTGTGTGTGTATATACACACACACACACACAATTATACATGCACCTCTACCTCGATATAACGCTGTCCTTGGGAGCCAAAAAAATCTTACCGCGTTATAGGTGAAACCGCGTTCTATCGAACTTGCTTTGATCCACCGGAGTGTGCAGCCCGGCCACACACACACACCCCCCCCCCCCCCCCGGCGCGCAGCACTGCCGTGCCGCGTTTAACCGAATTTATGTTTTATCAGGTCGCGTTATATCGGGGGGGGGGGGTGGTATGTCAACTTCTCTGGGTAGAACTAAAATATGTATGCTTCCGCACCTGGAAAAAAACAAACCGTAAGCAAATTTAAAAAGTTATTTTGTTTCTTCTAAAATGTGTTCCTCCTAAATTGCTATGAATACAGTGTGGTGTTCACTTTGTGGGCAAACTATATGCTTCAATTACAATTAATATACTGTTAAAGGCTTCCTCATCATTCTTTGAGCTTTTAAGACACTATGTTTAAGACACTGTTTTTGTTTTTCTATACTTCAAAGTATTCCCCTCTGTAGGGACAGCTCTTAAAGCAGTGACATGTATATGGATTGACAAAAGGAAAACTTTTTCCCCCCCCAGGTGGACTTGGTCTTTCAAATACAATGTATGCACGTTTAGGAGAAATCATTTCTCTAGATGGCTCTGTTGCGGTTACTTTGGCAGCTCATCAAGCAATAGGGCTTAAGGTAACACTGCGTTATTTTATTTGTTGTACACAGCTTCTAGAGGCTAGATGATATGAACTTACATTCAAGTGTAGATTTGGAGGTGTTGACTTATTTTGATAACAAATAACTACCACCTGTTCATAGTAAATCAGGGGCTGCATTTTGACTTCATACTGGCCTGCTGTAAATTTGTTTCACGAGTTTTCCTCCCATACACTAATCTCCTTTAAGTGCTTTGAAATCTACTGATGAAAAGTACTATAAAAGAACAAAGTACTGTTTATTATTCTCTTCTTGTGGCCAGTCTGGGATATTTGGGGTTAACCCTTCCCACTGCCAGAGAGCAATCAAAATTTTGTTGAGACTGCATCCTGACCTGGTACACACACAAAGCTCTTAATTTGTATAAAAACATCTGATTGTAACTTGGTTTCCTTTTGATAAGAAGCCCTGCCTATAAAGATCTAAAGAAAAAGAATTCATTTTATATTAAATGTTTTGGAAAACAAGTAGGTCTTGGTCTTTCCTTGATACCCTTTTTATTTATAGTACAGCAATGGCAATAAAAGTACCACATTGTCTAATGGAGTGGGCTACCTGTAGGACTAAGGGGCTAGTCCAGGTTCCATGCTCATGTAGTTATTGGTCTCTTTGAGCTGGACAACTAGGATTTCAGTTGTGATGGTAGGCTACTAGATACCCTGTCCAAAAGGAAGTGGTCTAATGCCAGCTCATTTCAGGCAGTTGATCAGCTATCTGATGATACCTTTATTAATTGGACATTAATATGTCAAACACAATTTCAGTCTATTAAGTATATAATTAGATAAAATCATTAAGATTTTAACGTACAAATTTTCTGTATATTATGAACGAAACATTGTGTAAATGGTGCTTTACTTCTTACACATCATATGTTGGTAAGTCTCTTATTCATTTCTTTGTCTAGGGAATCCTGATTTTTGGCACTGATGAGCAGAAAGCAAAGTATCTACCTAAATTGGCATCTGGGGAGCATATTGCAGCTTTTTGCCTTACAGAACCAGGAAGGTAACATTATTTTGTAACTAAAAATGTGTGGTTTTTTTTATGACAGACATTAGTTTGGTTTGTTACAATAGCACCTACTTAAAATCTTAATCTGTTTTGTGTGTGACTTTAAGGGGGATGTTATCAATAAACGATACAGTAGAACTTTGGGAATGGAAGTTGTTCTGAAATGTATAACTCTAAATGAAATGTTACGGTTGTTCCTTCAAAAGTTTACAACTGAACATGACTTAATACAGCTTTGAAACTTTAGTATGCAGAAGAAAAATGCTGCTTTTCACCATCTTAATTTAAATGAAACAAGCACAGAAACAGTTTCCTTACCCCATCAAATCCTTTTTAAACTTTCCCTTCATATTTTTTTAGTAGTTCACATTTAATACAGTACTGTATTGTACAGTATTGGCGTGGTGTGCCTGCTGCCTGATTTCATACTTCCGGTACCAAATAAGGTGTGTGGTTGACTGATCAGTTCGTAACTCTGAGGGTCTACTTTATTTCAAACTACATAATTAGTCTTCTCCCATGGAGGTACACCTGTGGCTTCCATGAAGTTACTGAATGTTTTTTTTGACTTAGGCTATGTTCATTGGCCCAAACCTTGCCATATCAGACGCATTCATTTGTCAATGGAACTGAATATGGTCTGAAGGACGCTATTGGCTGTGCAGGGAACATTCTGACACCATGAGCACTGAACTGGTTACTCTGAGCTTCTGTGAAATTGTTAGAGAAAAATTATGAAACTGTTTCTGTGCTTGTTTAAATTAAGATGGTGAAAAGCAGCATTTTTCTTCAATATCTGGCTCAGTTAACAGTATTAAGAAACCTTTGGGCTTGTCTGTGTGGCAAACTGGGATATGAATCTACCCTGCACTTCCTGCCAGGGACAAGATGTGCAACAATATAGCATGAATTATGGGGAGCTGCTTTTGTGCTTCAAACCAGCTAGGCATTGTGACTCTGGGTTTTTAATCCTGCATTCCAGTACTTCAAAAATGTAGCAAAGCTAAGTTGCTTATCAAGGATGTAATTTCTAAAATATTCTAGCTGTTCCTAGTCAATGTGGCACCATACAGTATAAAATAAGTGAGACTCCAGAGAGAGCTCTCTTAAGAGGACTACACTTGAAGGTATATTTCTTCAGCAGCCATTGGATTTAGAAAGTTTCACTTTTATTTAGAATCTGAACTTGAGGCATCAGCGTTTGAAATTTTGGACCTATATTTGTATCCCTTATAGTGTTTCTGGAAACTAAGCACATTTTAACTACTACTTTGGGTTCTAGTGGAAGTGATGCAGCATCCATCCAGACCAGAGCTACCATGAGTGAAGATGGGGAAAGCTTTTTACTAAATGGCTCAAAGGTATGTGACAAAGTTCTGTTCTTGACTCCGTGGGTCCTGCGTTTCCTGATGGATTTTGCTAGCCTAAGAAGCTCACTATGACCCTCCACATAGCCCTTCTCTCTCTAGAGGCAAGCGTCACAGTCTACTAAGCCATTTTCATCATAAGCCAGCAAGGGAGGTGAGGAGAAGCAACCCTCCCTCGCACAGTCTGTCTCCCAGTATCAGTGATTAATCGGGAAGGGGGAGCCCGGGCCTGCCCTCTAGTCCGGGCTCCAGTCCAGGGACCCTAAAATTAGCAGCTATGGAAGCTTCCTTTTTGGAAATAGGACGTGTACAATTCCCTGGGCCACTTGCCCACAGCAGCCCCCACTCAATATCTTCTTCACAATTACCTTAGAGTCTCCTTCCTTGCGCCTGATATAGATTTGTACTGCTTCATTCCTCCAACAGCGCGGCTCCCTCCTATAGCTCCTGACACCCACACCTCACTGACTAATTGGGAGGCTTTTTAACTAGTTCCAGCCAGTCCTTGATTAGCTTCAGGTGTCCCAATCAATCTAGCTATCTCCACTGCCTTCTAGAAGGATCTTAATTGGCCCCAGGTGTCTTGATTAACCTGGAGCAACTGCCGTTTGGTTACCATGGTACCAGGGATTTGTTTAGCCTGGGGCTAACATACCTGTTCCTCACTACTTTACTATAGCCATCTGGCCTTGCCCCATCACAGGTATTTATCCGTAGAATTGTTGCCGGCCCAGAGGGCCCCGAGGGGGCAACAGGGTTCGTTGCCCGGTGTGCGCCGCACCAATAGACACACCAGGGTGGAGAAGCAGACATACCAGGGTGGAGAAGCAAACCAAGTTTTTGAGATCTCTAAAAGGCACTAGGAGACCAGCAGGTCTCAAATCAAGCGCAGCACATACAAGCAAGTTTTTTCCCTTTTATATTCCAAGCTGTTTGTGTGTAAGCCTTTGTTCTGGTTTCTTCCTACCCCTCCCTCCCCGACAACAGTTACAGCAGGCAGTACATTGGAAACGTTCCCGTTCGCATGCTTGTCTTTGACCTTGCAAGCTCTACACACTAGGTCTTTCCCTCCTCCTTTTCCCCCGCATTATCACTAAAAGTTTTGCTAGTGTGAACAAAACTGCAGCTGTCTGCTAGAAAAAGCTGGCCATTACATTTCTGCTCTGGCCTGCTTCAGCATTAGGCTGCTAGCATATAGGTAGGTTAAAGTTCACAAGATGGAGTTACTGTGGCTCACTTAGACCCAGAGCAGGGAGGTTTCATCGGCACTTATGGCCTTCCATCCCCCCCGAGTTACCTGGTAGCTGCCTAGTGACACCAACAGAATGATGAATTGAAATATTTACTTTTAGTATGAGTTTCATAGGAAGCATTCCTATGTCATGGAGCATTGTTCATCTTGTTCTCCCAAACGACAATTTAACTTGGCAGCTTCCTTTGACTTCTGAGAATCCCAAGCTAGTAAAGAACAGTGTCAAAAAGACAGTTCATTCAGTCTTGAGGCCAAAAGAAATTACTAATCAGAATAACCTTTCCTAATCCTTGGTAAAAAGGTTAAGGAGGTCTCACTCTGTGAACATGCTTTTCTTCTCTGCATTTCCCCATCCTATTTCCTGCTTTATTCCGAGAGTCTGCCCCCTCACTGTGCACGCTCAGGTGAGGAGAACCTGAAATCTTTTTTTTTTTTTTTCCCCCCCCCCCCCCCCCCCCCCCCCGGGCTCTTTTCCTTTTCTGGCCAAGGTTTTGTTGAATACTTTAAGGAAATATTAACTCTGACTTGGAAGTAGAGCTGGTCAGGCCACTTTTTTGGCTAAATTATGAATGCTGTTTCATCCAAGCCAAAACGTTTGGTGAGACACATTGGTTTTGATGTATGAAAATTTTGTTGGTTAGGGCACTGGGCTGGCATGTGGAAGACTCAGGTTGAACTCCCTGTTCTGCCTGATTCAGAACCGTTTTTTATCCCAGATCACTCTGAAACAAATAGGTTCAAGGCTCTGCTCCAGTGTCACAGTTTCAGAGTTAACTTCGCCCTTGACACCCCACCGTTTTAGCCTCCTTGAGGGCATTCATTTCACATTTCAGGCTTCCTATCCATCACCTCTCTTGGGTGGAGGTGATGTCTCCTACTCCAGACCAAGGGTTTAAGCTTGCACTCCTTTTGCACTTCACTGTGATTTCCCCAACAGTCCAGACTGGTGTCAAATACCTGTGATTTTGTTCTCTCTCAGGGGGTACTACAGTGTACACCAGTTACCAACCACCTTCACAAAGCAAAGTACACTTGTTCCTAGGGCAAAAGCATTAGAGAAAACATATTACCAAAAAAAAAAATTGACATCCTCTGGTCAGCTCTTATTGGAAGTATAACCTTGCCGTAGTCACAAAGCCAGTGCAAGAGCAGAGATTAAAACTTGACGGAATGAGTCAGTCCTGTGCTGAGACAGCTTCTGTTATGAAATAATACAGCTTTGTATCTATCACAGCACAGCTCATGTACTTTTTTCTTTTCCCCACCTCCTCTCCCAGATCTGGATATCCAATGGTGGCCTGGCAGACATTTTCACTGTGTTTGCAAGGACTGAGATTGTTGATAAAGATGGTGCAAAAAAAGACAAAATTACTGCCTTCGTTGTAGAAAGAGCCTTTGGTGGAGTCACTAATGGGAAGCCAGAAGATAAACTGGGTATTCGAGGATCTAATAGTAAGAAACATTTAAATTCCGTTTTTTCATAGAAGTGTTTCAAAATTAATGTATTTATCAGAATCAACAAGCAAATCCATTTTGGTCGGATAATACACTATATTCTAGTTGGATTGTGGAGGTTTTGATTCCTATTAAACATCCGTCTCAGTTTTCTGCAGAGACAGTTCAAAGTGCACTTTCACAAATATAAAAATCCATTTTAAATAATTACCTTCTCATCTGCTAATTGTCATCCATTTCCAAACCTCTCATCTTGCCATGGAAATTCCCCTTTGTGTGCTGCACTGAGAAGATTCAGTAATAAGCAGCATTACTATGATACAGCAGCATTGGGAGCTGGTTTCTCTTTGTTCTATTTATTGGTAGATCTTATTCTTCACCATCAGTCATTCAGTTGTCTGTATTCTTTCGGTCTATCTTCCAGTTCCAGACAAGACTGTAGTTCTCCCCAGTCGTGCTGTACAAGTTAGCAATATTAGTATTTGTACATTTCATAAATTAAAATGCCAACTCCCATCTTTCTTCCCCTTAACTTATTTGGTAAAGTGTATTTAATTCTGTTGTGTTGTATTGAGAAAAATCCAACTCCTAGTAGAGAAAGTAAGTTATTGAATGTTGCTATATCTTTTAACAGTATTTCTCAAAAGTTTTCTGAAATAATTGAATGCTATTTTTATTTCAGCCTGTGAAGTACACTTTGAAAACACAAAAGTACCTGTAGAGAATGTAATTGGAGAAGTAGGAGGGGGATTTAAGGTAAGTTGTGAAGAATAATTATCTTTAAACCTACCACAAAGATGTCTTTGGGGAAGAGAATTTGTTGTTTGGTGCCAGATTTAGCCCTAGCTCTAAAAGGACAAACATATTTGTTAATCTCTGAGATCGCTAAACGTGAAAAAGATTAGAGGATGGAATTACTCTGTTTATCTTTTGTATGCAGTCAGTTTCGTATGTCCCGTTCTCTGCGTTCATAGGCACTCCCTTTCTTAAGCTCTGCAGTAGTGCATGTAACAGAGCAGCTTCTGCTACTGGAGTTTCGTTAGATGGTGCTTCACTTTTTCCATCGAAGATGACTAAAACTGTTTGAAAAGTTGAAATTTACTAACAATTTTCAACTTTCACTTTACCCATCCTGGAGTGGGCGATACAGAGCAGATGATAATAGCATTGGAGAAAGTTGAACAACTTTGGATATCTCCCCTCATGTGAATGTGCACCTGTGAGTGAAGCTGTAAATGGCTCTTTGAAATTTTCCTGTCCCCAACCCTACTCTTGCAGCCAACCTGCCATAGGAAGAGCTCACATGCAGAGGGATGTAAGTTCAAGGCAGCAGCCCACAGGCACAAAATTTGTATTTTGTGTTACTTTGATGCTTAGCATTGCTGCGAAAGTGTACTGATCCAGACCTTTGGAGTCACCAGTGGAGACTTCCCTGCCAAGCAACATGTAACTGTCCGCTGAGTAGGGAACAAGGAGAGTGAGGAAATGCCACAAAAAACAGAAATTAAGATGATGCAGGGAGGGGAAAGAAATAAAAGGGAAAACGAAGCTGGCCGAAAAGGAGGGGGTTGGGAGTGGGGAGAATAAAAGAAGATAGTAGGAAATTCTGGAGGACATAAGGGGCTACCCATTAGCTAATCATCACAAAAGGATTCTACCTGTATGAAAGGCAGCGAACCACTGCTGAGATACTTGAATGTGAACTGAGTGTAAAGACCTAACTGAGCATTTATATGTGAGCATGATACAAGCTGCTTCCTTTCTTAGGGTACATCTACACTACAGGGGGGAGTCGATTTAAGATACGCAAATTCAGCTACGTGAATAGCGTAGCTGAATTCGACGTATCGCAGCCGACTTACCCCGCTGTGAGGACGGCGGCAAAATCGACTTCTGCGGCTTTCTGTCGACGGCGCTTACTCCCACCTCCGCTGGTGAAGTAAGAGCGTCGATTCGGGGATCGATTGTCGCGTCCCAGCGGGACGCGATAAATCGATCCCCGAGAGGTCGATTTCTACCCACCGATTCAGGCGGGTAGTGTAGACCTAGCCCCCATGTTTAGAAAAGAAAAGGTTAGAATCAGAATCAGTTGATGAATTTGGTAAATGGGATGTGATCAGTGACGAGAGCTATAAGGTTTAAGCTACAGTGAAAGTAATCTTGTTATATTTGTAGTTAGTGTTTAAATGAAACCCATCTGGGGAGAAATAAAGATGCTAGATGTCAACAGAAAAATTCTTGGCGAAAAGGTAGAAATATTACGTAAGATTTCATGGGATAATCAATAAAGGAAATGGGAAAGTGAAGATATGAAGTAGCCTATACCCAAGGGCTGCATTTCATAACAACCAGCCAAAAATATGTCAAGAATCTGTAAATCATGTGGATTAACAAAGTGCGAAGAGTGAAAAAGGTTAAATGAGGCCAAGCAGAGAGTAATTTCAGGTACAGGAGAACAGCAAAGACTGAAAATGAAGCCGTTTTGAAGGAATGGGGGGAAAGCACAAGGACAGGTAGAGAATGAGAAGATTGTAAAAGAGATTAAAGTAAATCTGACATTTAAGTACATAAGGAGCACAAAATCAATAAAAGAGACAGAAGGGACTCTTAAGAGATAGTAAGGGTAATTTATTTACAGAAGAGGACAGATACTGGCAAAGTAATTGAATTCTTGTACTTAGTTTATAAAGGAGTTAAGAGTTCAGATGCCAGAAAGTGAGACAGTCTTCAAGGGGAGCAGAAGAAATGCTGAAAGAAATTGATTGTGCTGGAACAGGTGATCAAGAAATTAGAACTTGTGAGGGACTGAAAAACAAACTTCAAACTCATAGTAAAATTGTTTATAGTTTTTAAATTACACTTGAAATGAAGGTTGAATATAAGATTGATATCCTGAACAAAGGCTAACAATTGTCTGTATTTAAAAAGATATTTAGGGAATGTCTGATAAAATACAAACCTTAGCTTCATTTCAGTGGGAAAATACTGAAAACATTGATCACAAGCTTAATAGACAGATGGAAAATAATGGGTTGTCTGCATAATTCACAAGGGCTACCATAGAAATATTAAATAAAACCTGATATAAGTAAATGCATTGCTTACCTGCCTTGTTAAATATATGCCATGGGCAGTGAATTTGTCACAGAAAACTTTCAAGCATTGCAGATGATGAGTTTTGGTAAACCTTATTTAAAGTTTTGTGACTTATCCTGAACTAGTTTAGCAAAATATTCCTTCCTCTTGTGTTTATGAAGCAAAAAGTCATGAAATTCTCAAACTGCCCTTTTTGTGTTAAGTAACATCACCTTGTCAGATTTCTGAAAATGTAATTAATATTCACATAAAATATTTAGCCTAAATTTAAGTATTAGCTATAAAAACAAATATTCTTCTTTGAATGCTTGCACGTGTCCATATCACTGTAGGTGTATGTGCACCTAGTGCACAGTTATCAGAACTTTATCCCTCAGCAGTACTCATCTGGGCAGCTCGAGCACCCTCTGTCTCCACATGCCACTGTGTGCTGGTGTAAGAGGGTGGAACCACTCTGACCCCCCTCAGTTCCTTCTTACCGCTAGTGGTGGTTGTCGGTGCGATCTCAGACTTGTTGTCTTAAGAATCCCTCGCCCCTTTGCATGTATATACTGTTATTGTTAGCAAGTAGTTAAATTGGTTAGTTTTAGCAAGTCTTTGTGATAGATTTGAATCTTAAGTCTTTTTTGGACTAGTTTTCATCTTATCCCAGTGTTGAAACGATGCTGCGCTCACCAGGTTTTAAGTCCTGCCGCAAGTGCATTGAACCTATTGTAAAAGTTACTAGTGATCCCCCCCCAGCCCCCCCTTAACAGAGTAGCCGTTATGTCAGCCAGCGGCCATTAGGGGAAAGCAGACACCTTAAAAACACAATAACCTAAACTTTTCAACTGTTTTTCCTTCAAGGCCTTAAGGTAGTTGGAGCTGGTCCCAAGCCGGTTTTCACTAACCAGATAGCAAAAGCACGGGTCTAACCACCACCAGTCAAGTGTTAACACTGCAAAAACCTTGGTCTGAATGTATAAAAAATCTGTAAAATGTGTGTAAAACAAAGTTTTTGTACTAAGGTGCAAAGCTCTCCTTTCTTCTGCAAAATAAAGCAACCCTTCCTTATCCCTGTCTGGCTGTTATTGGCTCTCAGCTAGGTAAACGCAATATTTCGGTAACACTATGCTGGTCAGTGACCCACACCCAGCCTGCCTGAAATGTTTGGGAGAATCCCACATCAGTGACACATGTCACATTTTGTCAGATTTAAGTCCTGCTCAAAAAAAGATAGAGCAATGAGGCTCAGATGTTTGCTCATGGAGGCAGCACTTCGCCCCCCTTCCCCATCGTACTCATCACACACAGCTTGCGCCCCAAGTACGTCAGCCTTGGCGCAGAGTGTGCCAGAGATGTCTGCAGCTCCTCAGTCCCATTTACTGGTACTGAAGAAAAGACTTAAACCCTCCTTAAGCTCAGTACCTAGCTTGGGGTTGTTGGTGCCGAAGCCTAGTAGAGGCAGAGACTCTCTGGAGCCTGTGCTAGGTCCATTGAGGGTGTCCCCTGAAGAGCCTCTGTGGCAGAGCCATCAGTCATTGCTGCTCCCAGCCACCCTGGAGGCCTATGCAGCTGAAAGGGACCTGCTTAGCCTCTTAGTTGGTATCCCCACTAGTGCAAGAAGGTTTACAGTCTGTATTCGTGCCAGTGGTGCCTACCTCTCTGTGTCAGGAACTCATGGTACCATTACCTCCCAGGCAGCCACAACGGCTGGTACAGTTGAAGGGGAAGCCTCCAATGATATCCCTAGTACCATCATCCCTTCGCTTGGGCTACCTATCTCCGGTCCCAACTGGTTCTGCCTCCCTCCTCCCCCCCAATTTTGGATGTTTCGCATTCTTCTCCTTCAGACTCAGAGGTGCATCCCTCTGCCATCCAAGACAGAGGGCATACATTCCATCAGACTTGAGGACCATGGGTCATGCAAGAGTCACAGCACTGGCCTTTTCCTCCTCCTAAGGGGTAATGGCCCCATCAAAGTTGGGTCCCAGGCCCATGTCAGTGGCTAACCATGAGGCATCCCTCCTCCTGCGAGGACCTTCCGCAACTGTTTTGTTCTTTGTCATTGAAACCGCTCAGGTGGCATCAGTATCAGACATTTTCTGGTACCTGTAACAAGAACCGTGCCAGCCAGAAGTCACTTGGGCAGCTTCCCCACCATAAGTATTGGAGCAGCCTCCACCTCAGAATCCTGTGGTGTCCTCTTCCTCGTTGCCAGATGAGGCTGTTGAAGCAGCAAGCGATTCACCATCTCCAGAGGACCATGGGGCTTATCAAGATCTGTTGAGAAGGATGGCTTCTGTTCTTGACATTCAGGCAGAGGAGGTATGTGACAGCTCCCACAAGTTGGTGGACATTCTGGTATTGCCAACCCTGACAGCTTGGTAGTTACCATTCTCCTTACTTCCACAGCAAAGCGAGCTGAAAGGAGGTACTTGTCCCCAGTAAGAGATATGAGATTTGTGCTCTCACAGTCTTCCAGATTCCTTGGTGATGGCAGCTGCTAATGTTGTTCAGTGTATCTGCTGTCCTGTCTGCATTCAACGCACTGGGGCGCCTAGATAATCAAGACAAATCAATTCTAAAACCAGTACAGAGAACCGAGTTTGTTGGAGCAGACTTAGACTCCAAAAATCCAGGTTCAAAGCACTGTAGGGCTTGGTGGTGTGACTGAAAGCATATGCCCTCATCAGAACCCACCACTGCCTCAGCCTGCTAGGTCACATGGCAGCGTGTGCCCATGTGATTCAACACCAGACTGCATTTCAGAAAGCTGCTGGCATCAAAGTATGCCCCAAGTTGTTGTCATTTGGACAAGATGGTTCGAGTGTCAGTTTTATTATTTTTTTGGACCCTCTGAAAGTCTGTGGGGCAGGAGGTCCCCTTATCTCCCTGCTACCAACCCTCACTTTAATCAGCCCTCTGGTTTGGGGGCTCATATCGGGTCCCTGCAGACTCAGGGTCTCTGGTTGCCTCAGGATCTAATGGCTCATATAAACATTAAGGGGTTAAGAGCTATGCAACTAGCCTGTTCATCTTTGCACCCGCATATAGTAGGAAAGAACTTGGTAATTCTAACAGGCAACTTGGTGACTATGTTTTGCATAAGACCCGGAGGAGTGCAGTCAACCCAGCTGTGCCAGGAGGCAATTCGCTTTTGCATACCCAGTTCAGTTCATCTCAGGACTGCTTACCTTTCCGGGAAGCAAAACATGTTTGCAGATTGTCTGAGCAGGATCTTCTCCAATCACCACAAGTGGTCTTTACTCCTGGACATCTCCAGATCTATCTTCTAGTTCTGGAGGACTCCCCAAGTGGACCTGTTTGCAACAAAGTGCGACAGAAAATGCCACTAATTTTGTTTTCAGGGAGGTCTCAACCCAGGCTCATTGACAGATGCTTTTCTGCTACCTTGGAATGATCCTCTACTGTATGCCTTCCCTCCAGTTCCCTTGCTGCCCAGAGTCTTGTTTAAAGTCAAACAAGACCATGCTTGTCTCATTCTGATAGCACCAGCTTGGCCTCAACAGCATTGGCACTTTACCCTACTGAGTTTTTCCTGCTGGATCCAGATGTGATTTCTCAGGACCAGAGCCACCTGCTCCATCCAAACCTACGAGACCACCACCTGAGGGTCCTGTTCCAGGGATGTCCAGGAAGTGTTTCGGAATAGTAGTAACTCTAAACTAGAAGCATTTACCTGACTAAATGGAAGTGCTTCTCCATTTAGTCCCAGCAGAAAGACGTATCCCCAAAACATGCACCTCTGGACCTCATACTAGACTGTCTTCTATACCTAAAACACCAGTTTTTGTTGACTAGCTCTATATCTGTCTTCCATACCTTGTTGGATAGTAGATCCCTTTTCTCCAACCCCCTCATTACCAGATTCCTAAAGGCCTTGATCACATTGTACCCACATGTGCAAGATCCTATCCATCCTTGGGATCTGAACTTGGTCCTAGCAAAGTTAATGGGACTGCCTTGCAACTTGCTCTCTGCTCCACCACTCTATGAAAGTAGAATTTGTAGTTGCCACTATCCCAACCAGAAGGGTGGGCAAGTTGAGAGCCCTAATATCCGAGCATCCCTATATGGTTTTCTATAAAATTAATCTCCCCCTCACCCAAAATTTCTCATTAAGGTAGTGTCTGATTGTCATGCTGCTCATCTTCCTGAAACCCTCTGCACATAGAGAAGAGGAGAGACTTCACTCATTGGATGTGAGAAAGGGTTTAGCTTTCTGCTTGGAGTGTACTAAGTCCTTTAGATCCTCCACACAGTTATTGTGATTTCAGACAAGACTAAGGACCAACCAATTTCCACTCAATCTCATCCTGGATCTCTCTGTGCATTCATTTATCACTTGTCTAATACAGCTCCGCTAGCTAGAGTTTTGGCTCACCCTACTAGAGCACAGGCAACTTCTGGGCTTTCTTGGTGCCAGTGCCTATCATAGACATTTATAAAGCAGTGACTTGGTCATCAGTCCACACTTTTGCTTCTCATTATACCATTTGCCAGTTTGGGGCAGGTTGTCCTTCAGTCACTGTTCTGGTAGTCTCTGAGCCCACCACCATAGTTGTGTGCTTGTGAGTCCCCTACAATGGAATGGATATGTGCAAGCACCTGAAGAATAAATGGTTGCTTATCTTTCTGTAACTGTTCTTCGATGTGTTGTACATATCCATTCCATAACCAACCCTTCCCATCTCTGTTGGAGTCTTGTCTATTATGAAGAAACTGAGCTCTCCCGATGACCTAATTAAACCACCTCCAATGAGCTGAGGTAGCTGTCAGCGGGAGAGCGTCTCCAACTGAAATAGCGCTATCCACACTGGCACGTCTGTCAGTGTAATTTATGTCACTCAGGTTTTTTCACACCCCTGAGCAACATGAGTTATATTGACAAAAGTGCTAGTATAGACAGACCCTAAGTCCACGGCAGGCTAGTGTAGGGTAGATTCGCACCCCAGATTGCTGCAAACTTAAAGTTTGAATATACAAGTCCGAAGAGATACATTAAAGCATTTTCAGAGGGACTTTGATGCAAAATTGCAGGTTTATCATCCCTGCAGGCTAAATGTTTCAATTTTAGTGCAGTAATGAAATCTGGAGAAATGGAAACCTGAAGTTAAAATCCAGGCCACCTTATTCCTGGATATATTTAGTGTAGCCTTCAGAATCCTGAAATTGTAATGGTTTAAGCTTCATGAGATGTGACCTTTACTTACTTTGTTTGCCAAGCACAGATGCTCTTCTTTGAGAGGGGTCCCTGTGGATGCTCCACTATAGGTGTTGATGTGCCCCGGCGCCGTTGTTCGGCTATTTTTACAGCAGTATCCGTATCGGCCACGCATGCGCAGAGCCTGTCTCACATACCAGTCTTAATAGTGCGCATGCGTGGCCGAGCTCCTTAGTTCTTTCTTTACCGTCCCTGGCCAGAGTCGGACCTACAGCAGACCTGTTAAAACTTTTTCTCTTACCCATTCTACAGCCTTTTGTCCCTTAGTTTAGCATTCTAGTTACTAGATAAGTTCATCCCTTAAAAAAAATAAATAAACAAACAAAAACACTTGTTCCTCTCAGCCTCCAGCTGACGCTAATATGCCTGGTGCCCCAGGAGTTAAGCAGTGCACTACATGCAGGGACGCCATCCCTATGTTGGATGGTCACTCCCAGAGTATAAAATGCCTGGGGGAGTCCCACATTCCTCAAAAATGTGATTATTTTTCCAAATTAAAATCCAGGACACGTAAAGACAGAACTCCAACTGAAAATGATTCTTATGCAGAAGTCACTCAGACCTGCTTCTGACCCAAATATGGGCTCCTCAATGAACCGCAGCCCTCCTGCCTCCAAAAAGGACAAGACCAAAAAAAGAAACGCCTGCCTTCCTCACCCAGAAGGGAAATATTGCAAGCAAAAAGGTCGCTGGGCAGGTCTATTTCTTCTATGCAGACCTTCCCCCGGCTCAGCACCTTTGCACCGGTCCCCCCGGCATCACGACAATCCTGCCTGTGGCTGCGGAGACAGCGTAAGCTTCCAGTGCTGAGGCTTGAGGCTTCCAGTTGCCACCATCCGGCACTGCAATGGACACTGTGGTAGCACAGATGACCTTGCCGGAACAAACGCAGGCTGAACTTACCTCCCTGGCACCTCCGATCTCAGCGCATGCCTTGAGCGCTACGGTGCAGAGAACATCAGTGCCAAATGACCCTCCAGCACCACAGGCGCTCCTAATGGAGGGTTTCTCACACAGGCTCTCCGGCACCACAGTTCATTCATTTACCGGACCTACAGGTGTCGCCTAACCTACAGTCACCTCTACTTGACACCTATTTTTCTCCAGGCATTCATATGTGGTCTGGACAGTTGTCTCCGTCTGTATCTCACTACAAGCTGCGCTTGATGTTGCTGATACAGCTGCAAGGTCCACTGCTACAGCAGTCATAATGCATTGAGCTTCATGGCTTTCATAGCCTTCTTTTCCTTGTGAGGTTCAGAATATCATTGAAGATCTCCTTTTTTGATAGTTTTTCACCATTTGCTGGTAACACCAACGATGTGCTTCGCTCCATGAAGGACTCGAGAGCGACATTACGGTCTCTTGTTATCCAAGCCCATGCAAATAAGAGGAGACAGTATAGATACCAACATTCACGCTACCCAGTGTATACTCAGCAAAGTCATAGACCATATGAACAACATCAGTGACCAAGATATCATAGTCATCGCACCAATTCATCGGCTCCATGTCAACCCCCTCCCACTAATAAGCAAATATGAAGATGTGACTGAGGGTATAGAAAACATCATCCCTACTTCAGTGCCCATTTTCTCCCCCACCCCACACACACCCTCTGGCCCTTTTCAGGGACCCCTCTCATGAACAACTGCTCCACCAAGAGATGCATCACCTCCTCCAATTAGGAACAGTAGAACCAGCACCTGACCAACACAGAGGAAAAGGGTTCTACTCCCTTTTTTAACGCACAAGAAAACTGGGGGATGGCAACCCATTCTCAACCTCAAATGCCTCAATAAATTCATTTAAAAAAAAATACAAAATGGTGACTCTTGCAACCATAATTCCAGCACTGGAGCAGGGAGATTGGGTTTTCAGCCCTCGACGTGCCAGATGCTTATGTTCCTGTGACCGTACATCCTGCCCACAGATGTTTTATTCGCTTTGTTCTGGGCTTACAACACTACCAGTACAGGGTCCTACCTTTCGGCCTCTCGACTGCGCCTCGTGTCTTTTTTCCAAACTCCTTGCAGTCGTAACAGCTCATCTCAGAAGGCAGGGAATCCATAATTTTTACTTACCTTGACAGCTGCCTTTTCAAAGCCAGGACCCTCCAAGAAGCCATTCAGTCCACACAACAGACAATCCAATGTTTCCATGCTCTTGGCCTGTGAATGAACAAAGAATATCTTCACTCGCTCCCACCCAACAACTGGAGTTCATAAGAGCATATTTCGACTCACGCAAAAGAATAGCCTCTCTCCCACTCCACCTTTCTAACATCATCAACCTTTTTGTTCCCAAGCTGTGCAACAGTCCACAAGTGGCTGCACAAGCTTGCCTACAACTCCGAGACCACATGGCCTCTTGCACTTTTGTAGTCAGGAACGCTCGCCTCTTCATGAGGTGTTTCCAAAGCTGGATTCCATTCTTTACAGACCGCATATCCATGGTCTGAACAAACTTTTATACATACCCCCCAGAGTCAGGGGCTCCCTCCACTGGTGGACATTGCCGACAACCTTTCCTCCGGGGTCCCCTTTCTGCAGGACATCCCGTTGGCTGTCATAACTACAGATGCATCCCTTAAGGGATAGGGAGTACACATGCCCCAATACACTGCCCAGGGGCTTTAGTCTCCTGTTGAGACGTCCCTTCACATCAACATCTAGAACTCTGAGCGATACACAATGCCTGCCTCCAATCTCTCCCCTTCATACAAAACCAACATGTCAGGATAATGACCAACAACATTGCCTGCATGTTCAATGTAAACAGGCTGGGGGAGGGGGGAGCGATCCCACTCTTTTTGTACAGAAGTGACGAAACTGGCGTCTCAGACACAATGTCTGAATATCAGCTGCATACTCTACCTGGCTCTCTCAATACCACCGCGACAACTTCAGCAGAAGATTTCCTACAGACCACGGATGGGAACTAAACGAGGATATAATAGTAGACCTATTCCACACATGGAGATAGTTTGAAATGTACTCCTTCATAACACAACAAATTCTACATGCACCGCATGCCTTCATAACTGGACAAGATTTACACACTCGTGGGCTGTCACAAAAAACGCTCCTTTTTTCCACGCCTCTCCCGCTAATCCTCAACTCTGTTAGAGATTAAACTCTCTGGACTCTCCCACAGTCCCATCAAAGTCCACTTGGCCGCAATTATAATGTTCCATGATGCCATCGACGATAGGACTTATCTTTGCTCACCGCATTACTAAGCGATTCCTTAAGGGACCCCAAACCCTATACCCAGACATCAAACCGCCTAATCAATCTTGGGACCTTCCCAAGTCTTAACATGCCTAACCCAAAAACCATTAGCCACATGTTCCCTCCTACATCTCTCTATGAAAACTGCATTTCTGGTAGCAATTGCCTCTACAAGATGCGCAGGAGAAATTGCAGCACTCATGGCAGATCCGCCATACACCATATTTTTAAGGACAAAGTCACCCTATGCTTACTCCCCGAAATTCTACTGAAGGTGCACTCATCTTTCCACGTCAATGAGTCTATCCATCTCCCTACCTTTTCCAAAACCACATGAGAATTCCTTTGAATCTAGGATGCACATTTTGGACGTGCGCAGAGCTTTGTCCTTTTTCTTTGACAGGACTAAAACCTTTAGGCGTTCCGACAAGCTATTTGTCCCTATTGAAGAACGCTCTAAGGGCTCATTTATCTCTAACCACAGACTTTCCAACTGGATCTCGAGTTGCATTTGTTATCAACTATAGAACGCGACGATTCCTATTTTTATCAGGACTCACTCCACCAGATCCATGGTGGCCTTTCTTCATAACGTCCCCCTTAAGGACATTTCCAGCGCTGCCATTTGGGCTTTTGAAAATACTGTACATTTGCAAAATATTATGCTCTTACACAGGGACCCATCACCAATATGCGTGTGGGCAGAGCTGTTCTATCTACTGCATTCCTTCCAGATCTGAAGTCTCTACCTCCTTGATACACTGCTTTTAAGTCACCTGGAGTGGAGCACCCACAGGGACACCTCTCGAAGAAGAAGAGGGGGTTTCTCACCTGTGCAGTAACTGACGTTCTTCGAGATGAGTGTCCCTGTGGGTGCTCCACTCCCCATCCTCCTCCCCTCTACTTCGGTGCTGGAGCGGCCTCCGTTGTAGAGCAGGAACTAAGGAGCTTGGCCGCGTATGCGCACTGTTAAGACAAGACTGGTATGTGACGCAGGCTCCACGCAAGCGCGGCCAGTACAGGTACTGCTGTGGGGGGGGAAAAAAAAAAAAAAATCTCCAAACAATGGCGCAAGGGCGCACCGACACTTATAGTGGAGCACCCACAGGGACACTCGTCTCGGAAGAGTGTCAGTTACTGCACAGGTGACTAACCTCTTTTTTCAGTCACCTGAAACATTAACAAAATATGTGCACTGATTTTGAACACAGTGTTCCAAGTTGCATTTCCCTCCCCTTTAATAATAATAATTATGTTTTGATGTCCATATCAATATTCTGAATATTAAAAAAAAAAAAAAAAAAAAAGCCAGTTATAATCAGTCTTTTTGTCTGCTGCATGGGTGCTGGCTGTTTGAGGGCATTAAAGCTGAGCCTGGCTTCCACATTGCTTTAATCTTTCCTCAACAATATCTGAGTCTCTTTGGCAGTAGTTAAGGTCTGCATCCTTTTTTTTTTTTTTTTTTTTTTTTCCTTTATTTTGGAATTGGAATGCCCCTCACCTGGCTATTCTTTGGGAGGGAAGGACCATCACCTACACAAGCTTGCTCTAGCAGTTTAGAGACCACAAGCGCTGGCTGAATGGAGTGCATTTTTGGATGCTTCCTAATAAAAATCTGTGATAGTGAGATTTCTTTTGCTTTCGTGGATAATTCTTCGACTGATGTCACATGATTATCACTTAAATAACGAAAGTCTACAGAGAAACAAGACTTTGAGCTTTCAGGAAACTTCTGCAGATGCTTCTCCAGCCCAGGTTTCTTAATATAGTCCATGAATTTGGAGGAAGAATGAGATTATGCAAGAAAAGGTTCTGTTCTCCACTTTATGCTCCCTTTCTTTTTAACAAGCAGCTATGAGCTATCATTCCAACAACTCAAGCATTGCCTTAGTACCTTGAATTTTGTTGTCATGCACTTAGTAATGCACTAATTTATGGGTATTCTACATCACCAGTTAAGAGATGTACTCCTGTGTTCATCCCCAACCTTGTATTATATAATTATGCATTCCTATTCTGTTATTGGTCATGACTCTAAGCACCTTTGCTGGATGCACAATGAAATTCCTAAGTGAAATTCATGCACAATGAAATTCCTGAAAAATAACATCATGCTTCTGATTATAACTCGGTTTCCTATTTTTCTTATGCTGTCACAGTCACCTGTGGGCTCCCAGCATAAGGAATTATGCACATACTATTTTCTTCTGGAGGGTATGCATCTTAACAGATATGTTTTCCATCCTAGTGAGCTTCATGGATTTTTTTTTTTTTCTTTCTCTCACCTACGGTCAGGATTTTTCTTCTTCATTATGTATCTTAGCTCTGGACAAACAGGATATTGTTTTATTAACTTACTCTGTTCTTGTTTCTAATTAAATGGCCTGAACTGAATAATTGCATATAATGTAGTTTGAAGAGGAAGTTAATCTCTTTTAAATAGGCTTGATGCTGCAATAGTCTGGACACAAACTTCTTTTTTCCAAAAAATGATTAATATCCATTACATACATAGTCTATGTTCTAACCCTTAACTTATTCTGTGTAGTTTGTGACTCTTGACCTTTGCTGAGAGAAAGCGCCTTCCTTTCCATGAAAGCCTATTCTGCCTCCTGTGCAGCAGCTACTACATAGAGTAGCTGCCTCTGCCTCCTTCAAGAGTAGCTGTCTCTTAATGTATGCCAGCCAGAGAGAGACCAAGGAGGTAGGGGGAGGTAGAAGTGAAAATAATCCAGTGTGACTTGAAGACTTCCCCACCTCTATTCCTCTGCTGTATAGAGTAGTGAGAGATGAGAGAAAAGCAAGCTTGATACCCCAAATTTTCTAGGTAGCTGGCTGGCCTTGAGCTAAGTGAAGGAGGTCTGGCCCTGCATAGCAGGATTCTCTAGCCATGTGAACTGAGTACAGGCACAGGGTGAAAAGTGCGGTCTGCACAATCATACATTGATCTTTGAAGCCCTGAGGGTTGTACTGTTCTAAAATGAGACCTCTAGAGACAATAAGGCAGCCTGATATTTAGGGCCCTACCAAATTCATGGCCATGAAAAACATGTGATGGACCATGAAATCTAGTCTTTTGTGTGCTTTTACCCTATACTATACAGATTTCACAGGGGAGGCTAGCGTTTCTCAAATTGGGGGTCCTGATCCAAAAGGGAGTTGCAGGGGGATTGCAAAGTTATTTTAGGGAGATTGCAGTATTCAGAGCTGGGCAGCCAGAGAGCAGCAACTGTTGGCTGGGTGCCCAGCTCTGAAAGAAGTGCCTTGCTAGCAGCAATGCAGAAGTAAGGGTGGCAATACTATGCCATCCTTACTTGTGCACTGCTGCTGGCGGGAGCACAGCCTTCAGAGCTGGGATCCTGGCAGCAGCCGCTGCTCTCTGGCCACCCAGCTCTGAAGGCGGCACCACCACCACCAGCAGTGCAGAACAGGGTAGCAGTACCACACACGCCCCCAACAATAACCTTGCTACACCCCCCACCCCCCGCATGCATGCGCGCCCCCCCCCCCCCTCCTTTTTGGGTCAGGACCCCTACAATTACAACACCATGAAATTTAAATAGCTGAAATCATGAAATGTATTATTTTTTAAAATCCCATCACCGTGAAAATTGACCAAAATGGACCCTCAATTTGGTAGGGTCCTACTGATGATATTCAATCGTTTCTCGAAGTATAACACTTGTGTAACACTTATAACTACTGTGCTCCACTGGTGAAACACTATTAAAAACCTATCTGGGCCACCAATTGGTATTTTCTGCTACTAATTGCTAATGCAAAATGCTTGTCGCTTGCTGAGCCACCTGGTTTTCTTGTGTTTGGGGTCTGCCATGTAGTAATTTAAAGTGAATAATGCATAGTAATATTTTTATTGTATTAACCTCATAATCCAATCTGTGAGCTCACCTTTCGTTGATGAAAATTCAAAGGAACAATTTCTATAATAGCTGCTCTGAAAGCCTTTCTTATTGCAAAGGCATAGTTAAATACTAAAGAGGTATACATCCTTTTCCACTATCAGAAATAACATCTTCAATGACAAAAGAGCCACTTGCTAATGAAACTAAGTGCTTTTAATGTGGGGTTTCCCTTCACACTGTAAAGTAGGCGTTCACTGAAGAAAATGTCTTTCATCTGATGTGTTGTCTCTGAATTGTTCTGTTTTGAGGATAGCTACAACTATCCTAACCCTTATTCATTTTTGGTACACTTTCTGTAGAGTAACATAATGAATTTTGGAGGTGCATTGGTATCTACCAACCTAAAGCTATGGCATTTTACAAAATGGAGTGTATTTTACTGAAAGTATAACTTACTGAATAAAGGCCTGTATTTCTTCCTTGTAGGTGGCTATGAATATCCTAAATAGTGGAAGATTTAGCATGGGTAGTGCATCTGCAGGAATGATTAAGAAACTGATAGGTAGGTAAAATGAAGCTTACTGAATTTCTGGGAGGAATGAAATCAGTACTTGCATTACAAAAGAAAACTTAACATCTTGTGAAAAGACAAATGTCACGTCTTTCAATGACACTAATAACAGCACTCATTTCAGATATGGACTCTAGAACTGAATTTAGACTCTGGCTAACACTAAAGGTTACTTGTCCATAAAATGCTAATAGTGTTTTCAGTTATGTATAAAACGGTTACCTTTTTTGCATTGGAATGAATTATTTACAAATAGAGCATCTTTTAAAAGCTATATTAGGTTACTTTTAGAAGCAACCAGATATAGGAATACTGTATGTGTGTATAATGAATATATATAAGCTGCCTTAACATTCTAACTTGAACATTGTAAAGTAATTTAGGCTTCAAATTTTACATACAATGGTAGCTATAAAATCCGCTTCTGTCAACAGTTACCACTCACTGGTTTCTGCAAGATTTTAAAATTTCTCTCTACTCTGGATAGGAGATAATCATGATCTATGTTGATAAATGTGCTTCCTATGCTGGGGGTGGGATTAAGTTCCTCCATCTTCTCTTGCCTGAAAGTCCTCTGACAGTTTCCCAAATGACACCTTCAATACAAACATTTCAAACTACTGTTTCAAAAATACAGTTAGTTACTGCTTCATGGGAAGGTACCAACAAAGTCTTTTGTGGATTACAATTCTATCAGAGGAGAGATTTTTGGTGGCTCCAGCCCTGCTGGGGCATAATGTAGATAATCTTTGAGTAACCCATTCTATTAGCTCAGTGTGATATTTGCTTGATCATTATTCAAGACCTGGTTAGAGCTGGCTGGGAATTGGAATTTGTCCCACAAAAAATGAGTTTTCTTCCCAAATTATGATGAAAAGCCAAAAAACTTGAATTTTTTCACATAACTGAAATTCTGCAAAATTTAGTCTAGGGAAACGATCAAATGTTCCCACTGCAAGAACCTTTTGGCATTTTCTAAACAAAATATGCTCCTTGGGATATCTGCCTCTGCGGCATCCCAGCTGGTGGTGGGCTGCAGGGGAGCCAGGCAGGCAGGAAACCGGGCAGGCAAGCTGGCCTGCCTGCCTCGTGTCCATGGAAAGCATTGATAGAATCAACATGTTCCTGCAGAACACTTCTATTCTGTCAAATCAGCGTATTCTGACAAAAAGCTGTTTCTTTTAAGAATTTTTGACCAGCTCTAGTCATCATAATCTAGTGAACTGATATTAGTCACATTGCTTAATGAGCTAACGGAAGGTGATCAGATATTGCATGGCATAAGAACCTACAGACTAGTTAGAAACTTAAGCTTTATCATACAGAAGTCTATGCATAGTCTCAGACATCTGAAGGCTTGCATTTGTAGGAATCTGGGTAAAGGTGTTCATTGTATACTTTGTGACATAAGACTTTTTTGTAATTTAAAGAGAATCATTCAACTGGTAAATTCAAGTAAGAGTAACATTAATAAACTAACATCACTACTTGCTCAGAAGCTATTTCATAAATAGTAAATGATTCCAGAATAGCAAAAATACCACAAAGCAGTTGTTTGGTGTGACACCTTGTATGAAAAGGGGTCATCTTGATGTAATCCCCAAATAGGGGTGTATGAAAGAACTATTGATAGGATTTCTCTCCTGTAATAAGGCTTTTTTTCTCTATCACAAGGAGCTGCTTTTTAATCGCATTGCTGCTACCACTCTTTGCTTTTAAACAGTTAGAATAAAAAATTGTAAATTTTTAATACTTCTGTAAAATACCATGCATCCTCAGTCCATTCTAGTTAATAGCAGAGGAGAGTACAGATTATGTTCTCACAATTTCCCCTCTGCTGATGGCATGTTGTATGTGTTAGAGGAATCTTTCAGGCAATTGTTTTGCACTGATGCAGTCTGAGTTGTAAATCTGACAACGAGATTCAATCAACACAACAGATTTACTGATGGAAATAGATGTCTAAAGGGCATAGATTTAATTATGTAAAATGTACCATTTGCATACAGCTGAGATTACATGTTCAGGGAACAATTGAGTTATT
Source organism: Trachemys scripta elegans (assembly GCF_013100865.1). Lineage (NCBI taxonomy): Eukaryota > Metazoa > Chordata > Testudines > Emydidae > Trachemys > Trachemys scripta. The sequence continues at coordinate 36,644,989 of NC_048304.1, forward strand.
TTAATAAATTATATAAATACCTTTTAAAAAAGATTCACTCATTGATGTGTTCTCTCTATTTAATTTTTTTTAAAGAAATGACAGCAGAGTACGCTTGTACAAGAAAACAGTTCAATAAGAAACTGAGTGATTTTGGATTAATTCAGGTAATCAGGAAACTGAAAACCTATGTTAGATTCTCTCAGCCTGTGGTTTTCATGATTTGCTTATTGATTAAGGGGTGGGAGAAGGATTTTGTTGCAGCTACTGGTTTTAAAAAAATTATTGCTGGATAACCAGATGCTTGGTATTCAATCTACATAAATTTAATCTAGATGCTTGTGTGCTGATGTTTTGAATTTATAGAAGTATAAATGTATCAAACTTAAAACTTTTTTTCAAGTTTTTCATACAAATACAATTGCTATTAAGTATTCTAAATAGCATTTAATACTTAATGATTTAATACGTGTACAAGCTTCACTTAATTATGCACTAAATTTTATTATGATTGCTGACCTGACTATAACAACTCTACATCTACATGTATGCATGGTAAATGTTTGTTTGCTATTTGGCAGGAGAAGTTTACCCTTATGGCTGTGAAAGCATATGTAATGGAGAGCATGGCTTATCTCACTGCAGGAATGATGGACAGGCCAGGAGTGCCCGACTGTTCAGTTGAGGCAGCTATGGTTAAGGTAATCCATTTTATTGCAAAAGACCAAGCATAAAACATTAGAATAACATTTAAACTAAAACCTCTATCTCTGATAGTTTGAATTTGTAGCCTCGTATCCAAGACATTCGGACACCTCAGTGGTGGGTGTGATACAAGAACCTGCTAAAAAGCATGGTTTGTTTTCACACTCTCCCTCACTCCATTTTGGTGGCCCTTCAGGGCCTGATGATGATGATAATTAATGGCGATATCCCATCTCCTAGAACTGGAAGGGACCTTGAAAGGTCATCGAGTCCAGCCCCCTGCCTTCACTAGCAGGACCACGTACTGATTTTGCCCCAGATCCCCAAGTGGCCCCCTCAAGGATTGAACTCACAACCCTGGGTTTAGCAGGCCAATGCTCAAACCACTGAGCTATCCCTCCCCCCAGATCTAGGCTCTTGTCTTCATACGAAACACACTCATACAGGTAGCCTAAGTACTTTAATCCCCCCAGCATTTCCAGAAGCAGCTGCATTTTGACATCACCACATACAAATCTTGGCTACGCACATAGTGAAGAGAGAGCATCTGAAATTCAGTCCTCATCCGAATGTTCCAATTTCCTCAGCTCCTCTCAAATTTGACTTTACACAGGGTGGGCTAGAGCTGTTCTTTCACTGTCAGGTTGATGCAAGATTGAAGTGTTGCTGGTGGACAAGGGGAATTGTTCTGAGGATCCTGCTTGTGCATGCCCATTATTTAGGGAGTAGGGGTGCAAATAGAGAGACAGCAGGTGTGAAATTTGGGGATGACTTTGGATTCCTCTCCAATTGTGAGTGGCCCGCATTGTGACAATGGTCAAAGACAACAGTATCCAGGTGTTTCTCCAGCCATGGACCTCCTCACCTGGTTAAAATGTAACTGGTAAAGACCCACTGTCCTGGCTTTCCTTGAAATTGACTCAGAAGCTGGAAAACTTGCAGAATGCAGCTGCTCCCTTGCTCCTTAGGCTAGGGGTGAGGGAGGGAGTCAGGCCTGCCCTCTGTACTGGCTGCCAATATGTAAAAGGATACAATTCAGGGCTTTGCTATTGATATCTCTCCAGCATTTCATAAATTAGTTTTCAGAATGTTGCTGACTGGCAAAGTGTTCTTGAGAACTGAAGGTTTTCCACTACCTAGAAGGTGAACCTATGTTACTACATACTCACTCCAAAGTAACTTGCTTCCTGGCCATCTGAATTTGGGAAGATTTAAACTGTTGAGTGGCCTGCTCCATTCTCTCCCAGTTCATGGGATCTGAATCCCCAGGGAGTTCACATTGAGTTTCCATGTGACCTAGGGGAAAGGAGGAGCCAGGGTGCCACAAAGTCAGTCCTCTTTTAAAAAGGATGAAAGACTAAATTTGAGATTTTGGGCAGTAGACTACTGAGAGATTTTTGGATGGAGGGTGCTATGGAAACGTTAAGTATGTTGTTTATCTTTCTACAGTCTTGATAAAAGTAGCTATTTTCTTAAGGCAGCATCAATCCTCTAGCATGGATTAATCTTTAAAGCAGGCTGAAAGTAATTCTGTTGGCTTGTGTTCAACCATCCTAATAGAATTACCATGTTGCTTTTGTGATACGGAGTTTGGAGTGGCTGTTAGAACATTAATTTTTATGGACCAGTGCACTTCCCATGTACCATAACCAGTGCAATCGCAGACAACTTTAAATTGTCTAGGATGAAAGCAACTGCAAGATCCATATTTTGAAAGTTGTTTATATAAACAATTTATCCCAATTCATTCTTAGTCTTCTCCCTCTTTTTTTGCCTTAAGATAGAAGAATAAAGCAATCTAGTTTCTATTTAAAGTTGGCATCTACTTTAATAATCTAGTAATAAAAGTTACTGTGCTTTTGGCAGGTATTTAGTTCTGAAGGTGCTTGGATTTGTGTAAGTGAAGCTTTACAAGTTCTTGGAGGCCTTGGCTATATGAAAGAATACCCTTATGAACGTTATCTCCGGGACAGCAGGATCCTTTTGATTTTTGAGGCAAGTATGAATACACTTGTGTCTTTCTGTAATTCAGAACTACTTCACCTTCCAAGTATTCTTGGCATAAATTTGAAACTAAATGAAACAAGTTCTATATAGCATTCTTTCAGAATGGACAATGAATCATGTTAATGGCCTTCATTTGAAGTTGCAAATTTTCTGCTGATCAGTTGGAATAATGTTGGAATTATCTGGTGTGCCATGGAGAAGAGTATTCCTTCTGTAAAGACTGTAGGACATGCAGGGTCTAGAGAATAGATTGCTCCTTTTTGGGCACACAGTTTGAATGCCCAGTGGAACTGGCATCTGTCTGTCCCTAAAGAGTGAGTGGCATGTGTGGTGTTTGGTTTTTCGGGGGGGGGGGAGCGGAGAAGGGATTCTGACTGACATAATTGCCTCCTCTTTAAATATTTAGTAACTGACCATTTTGACCAAAATATTAGTAGCTATACTAAATATGGTATCAGGAGAAAACATAGTGAAAGGAAAAAAACACAGTCCCAATTCAGCATTTTTTATATCCAAAGGATTGTGACTTAGAATAAAAAAAATCCATTTGTTACTTATGCTTTTTAGCTAAAACTTGTAACCAGCTTACACCAAGTAAATATGCTTCACTGCATGTTAGTTGTTTAAATAAAAGGTTAATTGGGGTGAAGTCGTCTTAGTGTGAAAATTCTCTTGCTACTAACTTCCCTCCATTCTTATTCTTTGTGATGAATCAATGCTAACAGATGGGTCAGGTTTGGTGATAAGAACTCTAGACAAAATGTTCAGGTGTTTCAGAATGCATGAACGTTAGTTTCTAATTTGGAATTGCTTTCTCTAATGGAATTGTTTGACTCAAATAGAAGTTTGTTCAAAGATATTTTGTGATGTAGCTTGCTTTGTTGAAGCATAAGCATAGGTAAACTTAGCTTATCTTGTAAAGATTCTTCCTCATGTGCTGCTTTAAAAAAAAAAAAAAAACTGAGTAAGATTCATCGGAGACCACCAAGCCTATGACAGTCCCAGAGTACTGATGATTTTTTAAAAACAAATCTTGTTGATTGCAAAATACATTCTTCCTTGTTTCATAGCTGGGTCATCAGTAATCATTCCTCTAGTTTGTGTTTGACTCAGGTTTTCAATATAGATTTCCCCCCCATCCCCCGAAGAACCATTACAAATAGAGAGCAATTCTCACTTTTAATTTTAACAGGACGTCAAAAGTTCTGTGCCACAAATGAAACTGTCCTATAATTGGCAGGCCACTGGCATTCACCTAGCTCTACCCCACCTATGTCTGATTTTTATTTTGTTGCATTAACTAAATCAGTGAGCTCCACAACTGATTAGTGAGTGATCGGATAGATCGGGGGTTCAGGTGTCGGGTTACTCTGTGGATGCTGTCTGGGGAAGAATATTTTGGATGATAGTTGAGGGAGTTGGGCTGATGTTGTCTGGCTATGGGAGCCTGGGCCACTATTGAGTCCCCTCATGTTCTGCCCTTGCTGCCACGTACTCCTCCCAGCTGTTCCTTTCTCACTTGACTCCAGTGCTGGAAGCAGCAGTTGGAAAAACAAACAGGTTGCCTGCAAAATAGGCACCACAGTGGCTGTTGGTGGTAAAAGCAGCAATTACAGACTGAGTTGATGCTTGGCAGCCCTGTGGCATTGCCATTTTACATACTGTCATTCTTAGGCTGTGGAGTTAAAGGAATGTGCTTAGATTTGGTTTAAACAGGTTTTGCTAATCAGCTTAGGTGACCCCAAACAAGATTTGAATAAACTTTGAAATATATTTCTAACTGTTTATTCCATCCAGATTCTCCAGTCAAGCGTCGGTAGGATCTTAAAACCTTCCATCTTCATTAGAAGGCTTTCAGTAACTCATTCTTTGATACCAGCTACTGTAGTTTGCCTCTGAAATACAGTAAATGTTGTTTGAATCACCTCTTTAAAATGCTGTAAATTGTTTGCTCTGAAGAATGGTATTTAACACCAAGTATATAACAAAATCAGTTAACTTCCCATGTACGCAGTCTGTGTATTTAATTGTTTCGGCTAGTTTATTTTAAAATGATCAGCTGGCAAAAGAAGATTTCATTGTTAGAGTGACACCTGCTAATACTGCAGTAGTTTGTCAGCATTTCTGTTACCTTCACACTTCTGAAGGGATTGTAGTTAAGCAATTTAAAGCTTCTTATTGGGCATAAACTTTGCATATGAGGTAAAAGCACACCTGCTAGTGCTTTCTTTCACTCCCCAACCCTCCTCCCCTTCTGCTTTCAAAAGTGTTAATATAACACTAATTTGTCTGCTTTAGATATAAGCTGTGGTCAAAACCTATTTAAATTCTTGGCATTTAGGGGGGTTTTATGTATGCACAACTTATAGGAAATATGGCTGTCTTTTTGAAGCAAAATTTACAAAAGTCTTAATGATTAAACGGGAATAAATGGTTCACCTCTTTTCCCAAATAACAAGTGTAGGCAAAGAACTCTAGCAACAATAACTTCCTTCTTTCTTTCGTAGTGCATAAGCATCATCGGTATTACATAAAATCCTATTGACTTAATCAGCACTCAGCATAATAAAATGGACTCTGTCCTCCTGGTTTCATTCACATTTTAAAAGGTCCGTAAAGACAGGAAGAACAGTTTCAGTGGCAGACTTGGGGATTTTGCAGAGGCAGGGTACTATGCACAGAGAGAAGGCTTCAGTTTACTAGGATTTTGCTGACACAATCTTAAAATCTTGGCAAATGGCTGCCAGAAATACACAGAATAAGAATACTATGATAGCTGTAGCAGGGATCCAGTGGCTTCTAATCAGAAAGTGAACGTCTCTGCTTTCTGCCAGTTGGATGAAACATAATTCTCTACCATATTGACTTTCCTCTGTCAAAAATTCCAAAGGACAAAAAAAAATTCAGTCTTAGTTTGTGGGAAAATGGGTATTGTAGCTAAATAGGGCTTAAAGAACAACAACTATATATAAGTAAATTTCTGTGTGTAAGATAATAGGTTATTAGTTTGAATGAATTACCCAATACCCATTTTCCTATTAGCCAAGAGTAGATTATGTATGGTGAGGGATGAGCAAAGTGTGATGAGACTTTATCATGAACAGTAAATAGCCTTATTTTATGCTGCCAAAAAAAATTTATTCCTAAAGATGTTCATAATGCTTTACTCAGGCTTTAACTCTGAATTTTTCCTCCTAAATTATTCTTTTCCTAATTTGAAGCTGTGATTACTTTGCATAAAAATAGCTGCTTGACAAGTTTTAAAGATACTTGTGTTTTTCTCTGACAAAAAGAACGTAAACTTTTTCCGATATATCTCATTGTGGGGCTAGAGCAAGCACTATCAGACAAGGAAGTATGTTTCTACTGCAGGCAAGGACAGAATGCTTATGTTTATTTCAGCATTACTATTCCCTTGCATCTTCTTTCAAGGAAAAATCCTAATGTGTTGTGGCAGCGATAACAGACAGCTCTCCAAATCAGCATTAGCAGCTTCAAGCTTTGAGGCCTGGCTAGAAAAAAAAACACAATTTTTCCAATTTGAATGTGATGTGCAAATACATTTAGTGCAGGATATGTTGATTTCGGTTTGAAATTAGTTTCTAAAAATGCAACTGTGGAAAAGGAAAGTGGATTTAAATTAAAATGGACTTCTAGAGTATTCAAATAAAAATAAATCTGTGGGAGCAAAGTGCTGTTGATTTTTTTTGGAGTGCTCTAGCTTTTATATTGTAGACCAAATATGCCTGATGTTTAGTGGTATTGTTGGCCTTTCCTTTTATTTAGAGAAGTGAAATCTGCAGTGTTTACTTCTCTAAGTAAGGAGGAGGACCAAAGCAGTCACTGAGCACCAGACATACTTTGGATGTGTTGAACAATTGGTTTTGAATCTCATCTAGACTAAAAATAGCTAAAAGCTTCAAGGAAAAAGAGGCTCCAAAATTCATTAATGTCATTTAAAAGATAAAGTAAAATAATCCTGAAAGCGGAAAAGTATCCATCTAATCTGGGGCAGTAAGGTAAATATTGTGGATTGCTTGTGGCGACTTATAAACTAGAACTGCATGAAATGTGTAACTTAAAAAATGCAAAAGATATGTGAATAAGTAGGTATGTTAGCTAAAGAACTTGTGTTCAAAATTATAACTCTAATTCCCATGTTTTAATTCATTCTTTATTGATTCTTTTGCAGTATTTTGTCTGCCAGCAATAGTGAGGCAGTTCTTTGTCTTGGATAGACCACTAAAGAGGGGTTCATTCTAAAATGAATTTGAATTCTTAAAAGTAATGTAGAAAAAACCTCTCACCATACATTTAAACATTAAGAACTCTTTATTTAAAAACTATTATGTAAGAAAATATGCACATGGCATAACTAGGCTTATGAAATACTGGACGTAATGGGCACCTGGTATTGACTAAGTGTGTATCTTGTCTCTTAACAGGGAACAAATGAAATTCTGCGAATGTATATTGCTTTGACGGGTATGCAGTATGCAGGCAAAATCTTAACCGGAAAAATTAAGTATGTTCTTACTACTTGCTAGTAACATTCACTTGTCTCAAATAAGTTAACCAAAATTGATACTCAGTACATTATCCATTTAACAGTAGATTAGAGCAGAGAGATTGCAAGCAAAAATTAGAGTATTTTGAGACCTAGACAAAAAAAGTCATTTAAACTCTTGATGCTTGTTTAGACAACTTTTTTGTATGTTTCTGAATTTTAGGCCACTCCATTTTATTTTAGAACTTAAAACACTGACTTAAATCTCTACATGTTTTACTAGTCTTCATGGGTGGACTAGAGCAGTGGTCTCCAAACTTTTTTGATCGCGTACCCCATCAGTAAAAATTTTTTGAGCACGCACCCCTTGCTCCTGGCCGAACTGTCAAAGCAGAAAAACGCTACTCAGTCTCCCGGCCGAACTGCTGAGGAAGTGGGGAAAGCCGCTTGGACTCCCGGCCGAACTGCTGGGGGGGTGGGGGTGGGGTAGTAGTGTTCCTCCTGCACCCTGAAGGATCCTCTTGCGCACCCCACTTTGGAGACCACTGGACTAAAGTAAATCTGTTTTGTAGTATCTTTAATCATCCAGCTAGTAATGTAACTTTTTTGTCCAGAAATTCATTAATGGTTATTCTTACATACTTAGCCATGCTGGGTAGACTTGTTCTAGGACAGCTGTGGGATCCTCAACTCAGTGATAACAGAGCATGGGTTTCTAGATTTTTATAGGGAAAAGGCTCTAGCCTACTTAAAGAATATACTAGCCTTGTCTAATTTAGTCCTGGCATCTTTGATAAGATAGCTGCATTATGCTTCACAACATGCTGTATATTTTGAACACTCTAATACCACTGTTGACTAGACTATACAGTAAGGTAAAGACTTAATAAGGAGGTAAACCACAAAAGTTTTGGTAACCTTCCAGTACTTTCTATGGCTATTACAATAGTTTGAGACCTCCCTCTGTCATGTAGCCCACAAACCACCTCCTCCATCTTGCTCCTCATTACCTTTATTTCACTATTTGTCTGTTGTGATGCAGTAGCGCCAACAATACGTTTGGCGCTTCCCAAACATAGAACAATGCTGGGCGTGACTCCAGTGGGCGTTTTTGCATCAGCGTAACTACACCACTAACTGCTCCAGTGTAAAACCCCAGGATAGAGACCCCATACTAGTGTAAAATGTGCCTTGCACTGGTGCAGTTTTTCAGCTTAAGTAGCAGAATAAGCTGCACTGGTGCATGTTGTTGAACTAATGTAAAAACTGCATTTGGTACCAAAACCAAAAAGACCCAGGATAGACGTGCCCACTGTCTGCTCCAGAGATCTTACAATCAGAGAAAATCTGCTCTCCCACCTTTCTCTTGGTGGTAGATGGGGGAAGGGAGGCAAGAAGCAGCGTAGGATAGAGAAATTCGAATTACAGCTGCTTCCTCTGAGATAGAGGGAGCATTTGTGCTCCTATTTCTCCCTTCTATTTTTATCCCGCTCATGGGACCTTAGTCATTTGGGTGCTTCTGAAAATTGTATCCAGCATCCCCATATTCTGTTGCAAGCATCTTCGGGGGTCTTCGGTTTGCTGGGTTTTCCCTAAATGACACAGTTCGTGTTTGGCTATAACTCAAGGATAAACCACAACAGCATCAAATATACACCTCTATCTCGATATAACGCTGTCCTCGGGAGCCAAAAAATCTTACCGCGTTATAGGTGAAACTGCATTATGTTGAACTTGCTTTGATCCACTGGAGTGTGCAGCCCACTCCTCCCCCTCTCCCCCGGAGCACTGCTTTACCGCGTTATATCCGAATTCGTGTTATATCAGGTCATGTTATAGGCAGGTAGAGGTGTACAAAGATGAGGGCATGGCAGAAAGTTCACATTCAGAAAAGTAATGAAGAAGGGCTTGGGTGTTAAGATTAAGGGAAAGAACCAGAAATTTGTTTACTTTGCAAGAGATGGGATTAATATGAGCCCATTAAAGGCTTTGGGTGACAGGCAAAGTCCATGCCAGACTTCAGTTTGTTCAGCATGTGATGCGCTCTAGTATATATGTATTTATACATTTGTTTCTTCTTTGTACTTTGTATTGCTGATTCCTAGGACATTTCCTGTGTATGGGATGGGGGGAATCGGGGGGGGAGGGGAGGGGAGAGCGGGAGAGGGAAGAGGTACAGTCTTCAGCGTACACTGTCCTTTAATGTTTCAGGGAAATGAAGAAAGGAAATGTCAACGTGGCATTGGAGATATTTGTGAACAAATTCCGTGACAGCATGGGCAGAAAAGTGGATTTAGGACTAGTTGGCAAAGATGGAGTGGCACATCCCAGCCTTGAGGTAAGTACTGAATGTTAATTATCGAACAAACCTATTGATGGACTAGAAAAGCCAGTGTCAACTACTTGACCGTTTTCCTTTATCTTAACTCAAGGGGAGGTGCAGGAAGCAGTGCCCTTATATGAAATCTGGATTCTGGCTTACCCCCACGCTAACTTGGGTTCCCTCAGTTCTTTGTCACAGCCTTAGGCCCTGATCCTGCCGAAATTTAAGTGTGGGCTTTATTTTATATAGTATAAAATTGGGAGTTTATAGAAAAATGACAATGACCCTTTCAAAGGAAGGGAAGAAATTGGTGGAGAGTAGCATAAGTTTGTCACAGTAGAAACTCTTTGCACTTCCTCCTCTGGCTCCCTTTTCTTCCAAAGTGTTGCTCATTTTCCTGGCCTTAGTGGAACCCCTTTTTTCTTTTTTCCTTTCTCTAATTTCTCTCCTTTTATTTAATAATAGATTGGTCCTAGACTGAGGTTTGTGTTGCATGCATGATAATAAGCATTGGCTTACAAATGGCTGACCTAGTGCAGTGGAGTACATGTGACTTGGTAGCTGTAGAAAGGTAAAATATAGTTTTCCCCATCTATACTTAAGAGGCAAAAATCATAGGAAAATAGTGAAGTGATTTTACTGTGCTTGTGATACTTTGGTGCTGTAGGTAATTTTCTCAGTTGTTAGTGGCACTAAGACACAGAGAACTTGCTAACATTATTCCACTCACACGGGGGACTTAGCAATGTGATGTTATCCCCAGGATAGATACTTTGTGCTCTGTGGTGCCAAAAGAGTGACTGGATGTCACTTTAAAAAAATGGATTAATTTTTCTACAGCAAACTCTCTGCTGCTGGCTTCATTCTGGGAGGTGTATCAGTTATGAATCTTTTCTACAAGAAGTTCAAGCTATGCTTTTTTGTTCTCTGCACTGTGAAAACCATAAAATAGTGCTAAAAGTTACACTTGAGAGTTGCTACAAGCTAAATATGCTGTGTTTAGTATTTTCCTCCTGCTTGGTGCCAGGAGTTGAGAGAATTGATCAGTTTTGATGTAGCACCAGAAAATCATGATTCTCAGGATTAAGGTAGCCATAGACCTAACAATTTTCCTGTAGATAACTAAATGACATTACCTCAGTATATGCAGCATTTCTTATTCCTGAGTGTTGGGAAATATAGCAAACTGTAAATGCTGAGATGTTCTCAGGTAAAATTGGGAAGTTTTAATGTACAGCCACTGTGCTGTACGTGCCTCCATGGAAGAGGAAGTGAAATTAATGTCTGCAGAATGGGCTCTTAAAAACAAACTAGCATTTGCTAACAAAGGAAAAGCTTGGTATTGCTTGGCTGAGGGAAGCTGCATCCAACTACTATTTCTCTCAGGGAAAGAGAAATCAGATGCTTCCTAACTACAGTGCCTCTTCTCCTTTTGGAAAGTGGCAGGTTTTTTTTTCCCCCTAGCTAGTTGGGAATCATAGACTATTAGGATTGGAAGAGACCTCAGGAGGTCATCTAGTCCAATCCCCTGCTCAAAGCAGGACCAACACCAACTAAATGACCCTAGCCAAGGCTTTGTCAAGCCAGGCCTTAAAAACCTCTAAAGATGGAGGTTCCACCACCTCCCTAGGTAACCCATTCCAGTGCTTCACCACCCTCCTAGTGAAATTGTGTTTTCCAATATCCAATCTAGACCTCCCCCACTGAAACTTGAGACCATTGCTTTGTGTTCTGTCATCTGGTATCACTGAGAACAGCCTAGCTCCATCCTCTTTGGAACCCCTCTTCAGGTAGTTGAAGGCTGCTATCAAATCCCCCCTCACTCTTCTCTTCTGCAGACTAAATAACCCCAGTTCCCCAGATTTGTGTCACTTCACAAATCAGAAGTAAAAGATCACTTCAAAGCAGGATTCTTAAAGACCAAAATTACCCAGATCTCTTATGGGTAACGTACTTCCTCATTAACTGTAATGTTTCTTTTTTCAAGTGTCCTGCAAAGTAATATTTTTAATTGGATTGGTAATTTTCCCCCCTCCCCTTCCCCGCGATATATGAAGGCAGCCTGCCAGGTGTTTTTTGAAGGGTTACTTCTGCTTGTTTTTACTGAAGAAATATTATTAAAATGCCAAGATTGCTCTTCCCTGGTTCTGCTGGAAAAAGTCTAGAATTCCAGACATGTTCCTTTTGATCTTTAACATCATAACTGAGGTGGCAAAGGTGGTGTGTCTAGCAAAGTCTTCCTTTATCCAAAATGCTCATTGAGTTTAAAAAAAAAAAAAACCAACTTGCCATTTTGAAAGGCACTGATGAAAATTGGTGGCATTTGCTATCTTCAGACCTGATACTGCATTTGTTGACTTTAGTGGAAGCAGGTGGTTTAGGCTGGAATTATGCACTTTTTTTCTATACAACTGCCTGTTCATTGCTTATTGTGCACTCTTTCTGCTCTTAGATGCACAACAGCATTGCAATGCTTTAACAGGATGGTAATGAGCCTCAGACTCAACACTTCACTAAAATTCAGCCTTTTTAAATTAAATGTTTATTTTTAACATAGCCAGTGCCATTCTGAAATCAAGAGAATGAGAAGTTGTGCTACAACTGCTAGGAATATTTAAATCACTGCCTTCTCGCAGCAGTCTGAGCAGAGGCTACAGACTGGTGGGGTTGAGCTTCCCCACGCTCAGTAAATCCCATCCAGGTCAGGGGTTTGGATTCCTGACTGGGCAGTGAAGGAGCAGCTTGCCCTTCCAACATTTACACTGTGTACACTGTTTGGCTAAATCTTCAGTGGTGCAAGTTGTTGGTCTAGTTTCTTACAGAGCACTCAAAACATGTATTTAAAATAATTACTAAACAGTAGATCCCCTTTGTTTTCACTTATAGGAAAGCGGCAAGAAACTTGAAGAAAACATCTATTATTTTGGAACTACAGTGGAAGGCTTGCTAAGGAGGTTTGGCAAAGTAATCATGTTTTTTAATAGGATTTTCACGTTGAATAGACTACATCAGAATTCAAAGCTGACAAAATACGGACAGTGGTTTGCTTCAGAATGAGCTAGTATTCCTCCTTTATAATACAGTTCCATCTAATATATGAAATAAAAATCTGTGGGGATTCTACATTCACCCTTGGTGATGGTAGACAGCCTCTGCTGAAAGTGCTGTCGTAGCTGCAATTAGCTGCAACAGGTGGGAGGAATTGGTGGAGTCCCTGCTGCCCTTAGAATAGTGTAAAAGTCCATGTCATGCATGATACTTAAGGACCATTTACTGTAAGGAGGAAGGGGATAATACATGTGGAAAAGCAAAGAAAATTCCAGTGTAAAAGTTTGTTACAGTGGCTTGACTGGCTGTTCTAAAGGAAGTAAACCGGTGACACAAGCATATATTCTTTTTTGAAATGTACTACATTGTGTTTGGGTGGACATTGCTGGGTAATTGTGGTTTTAAATGATGTAATGGAAGCGGCTACATTTATTTTTTTAATCTTCTCTAGACTATAGTGGATGAGCAGCTGGTTCTGAAGAGAGTGGCAGATATCTCCATTAATATGTATGCAATGACAGCAGCTATATCCAGGGCTAGTCGATCCATCAGTATTGGTCTACGCAATCATGATCATGAAGTGAGTGCACTTATATTTTCTAGGACTGACTAATGGGTGTGGTCACAGCCTTTCAATATCCCATCTAAAGAGTCTGTTGAAACCAGAGTTTTCTATGGAGAACTGCAGACCCTGCTCCTGGAACCCTGTACCTTAACTCAGTAAGTTCTAGAACCGTCCAGAGAGCAGACACCTTTGTATCTGTATTCATAGCTGCTGCAGATTGGAACGTTAGATCCTTTCTCTCCTCTACTGAAGCAATGGTTCTGCATGCTCTGTGTAACAGGATAGACTTCAAGGAGCTAATCCCATCCTGCATATATTCTTTGAGTGTGGGCCTTCAGATCAACCAGGGAAAATCCACTTTCACTTCAACAGAAATGTACCCCTATCCTTCAGAATGCTGTTGGGCTGCCAGTTTTTTATAAATTGATACAATGCACATTGGCATCTCAAGTTTTGGAAGGCCACAGAAGAGAGACTTTGTTTGTTGTATTGCTATAACAGTTAAATGAAAATGAGATTTATAAAAACAGGTTCATCACAGAATACAGAACACAGTTGTTCACAAATAAAACGGACAATACAGCAAGAGGTTTCTAATTTTCTGATGGATGTTACATTAAATAATCTTAAATACTTCTCAGATAGGAGAGGTAAAGAAATAGGGAGTATGGAGTAAGTTAACCAGCTTCCACAACTTCCAGTTTGTGATCTTTGTACACAAATGATATTTTATGAATTATTAAAACTGACATAGTAAACCAAGTATTTAAGTGTTCTCTTTAAAAGTTTTCAAGTTAGAGTGTGGTATTAAACACACAATTTTCTGATGTTCCTGTCAGGGTTTTTCCCCCAGACTTAAGGGGTGGGAGATCTAAAATAATTAAAACTTCAGTCTTTAATGAACTTGGTATGTGAAATTTTTTTTGTAAGTCACATCTGGATTTGTAACTGCGTGCCCATCTTCTAGTCACTGTTGGGTGATAGGGTCATTCCATTTACTGGAAGTAGTCGCTGTGGAAAAAATGGCAACCCATTAGCATTCTTCCCACTTGAATCAGTAGAAAACTAGGCTCCATACCAGGGGTCTCAAACACATGGACCGCATGCTGTGGCCTGCCAATCTCCCTGCGGGCCCTCCCCCTTCTCCCCACCGGAGTTATTTCTTGCGGCCACCAAGCTCCCCTCCTGCCCAGCACGTTGTGTCCCCGCTCTTCTGCCTACCTCCAGGTGCTTCCTGCCACCAAACAGCTGTTGGGCTGCGCTTAGCGCTTTCCAAGAAGGAGCAGGGAGCGGAGGTGGGGGCTTTCGTATCTTTATATGAAAAGGTGTCAGTGATGTGGCCCTTGAGCCAATGTACTAGTCCTCATGTGGCCCTCAAGGTGATTTAAGTTTGAGATCCCTGCTCTGTACCATGAGAGGAAAAGAATTACCCTCACACAGATCTGATCTCAAACTCATTAGCTTTTAAATACATTTAGCATAAATTGGTAGTATATTATTTTCTTGGAGAAAACTTGTTTGTATGGTTTGCTTAATACCTTTCTTTCGTTGTATTTTGTTTTTCTCAGGTGCTGCTTACAAATATTTTCTGCACAGAGGCATATTTTAAAAATAATTATGCCATGACGGAGTTAGAAAAATGTAAGTTCTCTAGTAGTGGGAAGGATAAACTTAATGTGACTAGAACAACCTATATGCAAGGACCTAACATGGGTTATAAGGGTGTTGAATGCACATAAGCGGCTTCACTTGAGCTTAGGGTGGGTGTCACCAGATGGCACTGTTACAGTTTCAGAGGTTCTTAAAATGCCAGTACTATTACAAGAAATACTGCTTTGGTTTTGTGATGTAGGGTTTTTTTAGGTGGGAGGCGTTGCTCCATAGGAACAGGGGACTGATGGTTTGGCTGAGGATTCTGAAAGCCCAAAAGTCGTCAAACTGCATACAGGCAATTCCGTTTAAGACACTTACATAAAACAAATTGCCCTAATATACCCAGACACCTACCATTTGGCAGAGGGACAACAATATTTATACAGAAGCTGTCTAACTTCCCCTCTCATTGGTAATACAAATATCCAATACCCCCATACACAGAATTCTTAGGGGAAAACTGAGTGCCTTCTTCAAGGCCTGGCCCAACTTCCTCTCTTGGGATCAGCTGATTTCTGTAACATGCATAGCATTGTTAGGAAGGAAGAAGGCCACAGATGCTGCTATTGAACCAGTTAATAATATAGAATAGTGGTTACTTAAGTGGTACAGCAGATACAGTAACTCCTGGCTTAATGTTGTAGTTATGGTTCTGAAAAATGCAACGTTAAGCGAATCCAATTTCCCCATAAGAATTAATGTAAATTGGGATGGGGGGGGGGGTTAGATTTCAGGGAATTTCTTTTCACCAGCCAAAAAACTATATTTTATATACACACGCAGTATAAGTTTTAAACCATTTAATACGGTACACAGCAATAATGATTGTGAAGCTTGGTTGAGGTGGTGAAGTCAGAGGGGGGGATATGTCCCAGGGAATGCCTTACTGCTAAATGATGAACTAGCACTTGGCTGAGCCCTCAAGAGTTAACACATTCTTGTTAATGTAGCCTCACATTCTACAATGCAGCACGAATGGAGGGAGGGGAGACAGCGACCCACACTCTGTATGTGAGAGGGAGATGTGCATTGCTCCTTTTAAGTACACTGACCTCACTCTAAGTACATTGCCTTAAAAAAAAAAAAAAAAAAAAAAATCAGGAAGTTGAGAAAGCAGCTGCAGCCAGCAAGCTCTCTCCATCCTCAGCCCTGTCCTGTCCCCACCCTGATGTATATGGAGAAGGGATAAGCAGGGGGACACCCCTGCACAGCAAGCAGGAGGCTCCTGGGAGCACTAAGAGAGGAAGGGGCAGTTGCTGCACAGGGAACTTAGGGGAGCGGGAAGCTGATGAGGGCTGCTGGTCCACCCTGGCTCCAAGCCCCCACCAGCTAGCTGCAACAGGCTGCTCTTCCTGCAAGCAGTGGACAAAGCAGGTGGCTGCCAAACAATGTTATAAGGGAGCATTGCACAACTTTAAATGAGCATGTTCCCTAATTGATCAGCAATGTAACAACAAAACAACATTAACCAGGACAATTTTAAGTGTGGAGTTACTGTACATTTAGAAACAGACTGCTCTGCTCTACCCCATAATAAATGCAATTTAGGAAAGCTCAAACCTGTCCCTAAAGTCTGAAATATTAGTCAAAACTGCTGTTTCTTAGACTTCCTCCTATGCTGGCAGAATAGATGTTTGGACTCTTCATACTTTTTGCAAATAAATGTACACTAGTGTCCTGGATTTAACTATTGTTTTGCTTTCTTCCCACCTCCACCACAGATGCTGCTGAAAACCTGGATGACAGTATTAAAAAAGTTGCACAGCAGGTGCTGGAAAAGAGAGCCTATATCTGTTCTCATCCACTAGAGAGAACATTCTAATCACATTTAACAGGTAGCCCATTAACCTGTGGGTAAATGAAGAAAATTTAGTTTTTGTACAAATATTTTTTATCAGCTGCCAAATGTAATTGTAATCTTGTAAAATAAAACTTCTTCTCCCACCACTGTGGGAGAGAGACTAAAAGAGAAACAAGTGATGCTCATTCAGCTATGGGTATTTACATGAAATGTCCAATAAAGAAAACTTTTTACAACCTCAATGTAGCCCAAGCACTTATTGGGAGGAAAAAATAGCAGAGAGAGCCAGGCCTTTCATCACTGGCCCAATATTTATCGCTGCTGCCTATTTTCTCATCCTTGGCTCCAGAAAGTATTACAGGAACAAAAATGTCACTTTCCATCCACTGTCATACAAATTAGAGTTGTGTAACATTTAAGAATAATGAACTTTTCAAACTTGTAGTTGGCATGTTTAAAAAAAAAAAAATCAATAAGTAAAGCAGGTAACACACTCTCTCTCTCTCACTCACATCTGTAAGTGGATGAACAAACATTTCACCATTAGCAAAAAGTTTGTTCAAATGATGGGTGTATAATAATTATCTCTCAAAGTGAGAACTATGGTCTTGTGCTGTATGCTCCTGCTGGGAACATAGGGATGGCCCATCAGTCAAAATACTGATGTAGGTTTCAGGAGAATGCTTACTTAATAGTTCCTTTGTAAAAACAAATGGTAAGTGACTTGTATTGGTGGTTTAGGGCCTTGTACTCAAAACTTAGAGGGGAGAAAGAAACAGGCAACCCTTGCCGTTTGGGTTTCAGAGAATTCTAATTTAGCTCCCTCTCTGCTGGTTATCATTTTCCCTATGGATAAAGGGAAATTGCTTGGGAATCTAGGGAGAGGTAATTTTCTGCAGCATTTCGGTGTGGGGGAAGGTTCTATAAAGGTCAGCACCTCCTTTTTCCTTGACCCCCTAAAGAGGATTGATTTAATCTCAGGGCATTAATATCTGAAAGGCTGATAGCCTGTGTAATGATTTCAGTGCCTATGTCTACACTTTGCGTTGTAGATATAAATTCTGGCTACATACATAGGATAGCTAGCCCCTCATAGTGTACTGTATTTGTAGCAGATTAGCTCAATCACAGCTAAGGCTTGTAGCTCTCCTGAAGCTAGAATTTACATCTCTACTTTAGGCATGCCTACAGTCCATCCCCTTTTTATTTTAGTTGCTACCTAATTACCTGACTGTTGAGTGGCATCTTGCTGTAGCAGAAGGGTTGTATCCTCCCCTCCCTTCTCTGGTCTTTTCCTCTTGTAAAGAAAGGAATGTTCATAACAAAGTAAACTGGAATGGAAAAAATAAACATGCTAATTATATATTTGTCTTCACAAACACTGGATTATATCTGATAAAGGATTTAATTTTCTGTAAATGTGCATATTGCTATGCTTATTATATTCCATAGGAACTTGTACAATACAGTAAATTGGTTGTTAAAACCACTAATTTTAAGCCCTTAAGCACACTACACAGTGAAGTCCTTCCCCTCCAAAGATTTTTTTTTTGGGTCCCTCGATAAATGCCATTAATTTTCCAGTCAGATGATTGTACTCATGGTAGGATCCTGTAATACTAGAAAAGCTGTTTTAACATCTGTTAGTATGTCCTCCTTCCCTTTGCTTACTTAGTACCAAACACTTTTTCAGCTACTATTGATTCCTCACTTTCTACACATGTATGCAGAAAACTAGCATTGCAGAGTTATGGCAGCATTGTGCCTCATAGGTGCTGATTTATAAATTGCTTGTAAAAAAGAACAATCTCAAAGTTACACAAGTGAAGCACTCCTTGACAGTATTGGATAAGTATTCTTAAAGGGCTGAATAGTCATCAGTAACTAAACAATTGTTTTAGATTCATGGATGTAGAATTATATTCAAATGAGTCACTGACTTTCTATAGTATGTAATCCAGCTGAGCTGAATTTGTTCCCTCTTCTAATCTCAAATAACCCCCTTGCAATCAGTGAAGTTTCTCTATCTGCTACACCAAGTGAATCAAACCGTGTTTAGCCAAGAATACTTAACATTACATCTTGGAATACTTATAGCACTCTTGATTTGGATAACAGAGAAATTTAAGACACACACTGTTTAATGGAACTGATACATTTCTGTTTCTGCCAGTGGTCATATCCATAAAACACACCCTCATCATTCGGTGGACAAATATATGCACTCATTTGTGTAGGTGTGGATATGAAATACCTGTCGGTATACAAGTACATGCTATGTATATACATACACACCGAAATACTTATATACTGACAGGCATTACATATCCACACCTACACAAGCAAGTGCATGATCATGACCGCATTGGACATGGTATAGATATTTGAATGGAAGAATTCCAAGGAAAACCTTTGTGCTCAAGGAAGTCTGGAGTAAGCACAAGTTTCCTTCAGAGTTAGTACTGAAATGAAGCCCTCCACTATAGTGACAGACCAAGATGCTCTTCTTGGTGATGCTGTTTTTAGCATGAGAATTAACATAATCTTGACCACTTTGGGTCATTAAAAAGCTTATGCAAGAGATGTAAAAAGCAACAAAGAGTCCTGTGGCACCTTAAAGGCTAACAGATGTATTGGAGCATAAGCTTCCGTGGGTGAATACCCACTTCATCAGACGTGTCTCACGAAGTGGGTATTCACCCACGAAAGCTTATGCTCCAATACATCTGTTAGTCTTTAAGGTGCCATAGGACTCTTTGTTGCTTTTTACAGATCCACACTAACACGGCTACCCCTCTGATACTATGCAAGAGATGGAGCATTACCCTACTATCCTTCCCAACTTTTGGGTAAATAGAATGTAATTACCCCAGTTACTTCTTGCATTTTTCCTCATTTCCTTCCTAAATGAATTTGGGTTCTTGTTCACTGTAAAAATTACTGTGCTGTACCCCCAAGTGCCTATATATTATGCCACTTCCTTGCCATTCTGTGCGTCCTGACTAAGCTGCAAGTCAGCTGCTGCTACAACCTAAGTGGCTTACTTGAAGTCGGCTCCTTTCAGCTTTTCAAACTTTCTGTGTTCCATGTCATGGCAGGGGACTATATTCCCATTCCACTTCAAACTGTGCTGGTCTTCAAGACCTGGAACAAATCCATGGGTGGTGCTCCTCTTTCTGGTCAGGTCTGGGTAACTGCCACAGGCAGGTATATGCTGCAACACGGACAGTGCTGGGATAGGCTAGGACAGTACAACAAAATTAAGCAGAAACAGGTTTCAGCCTAGGCAGTACTACTTTTGCTTATTGATTACCAATGCTATAAACAAACATTTATGTTTAACAACATGAGCATGTGCTAGTAAAGTAAATCCTGGGGCCAACATTTGAGCCCAGAAAAGCAGGTTTTCATGCTAAGGATGACTTCAGTAAAAGTAAAGGAAACGTCTGTTTCTTCCTACACCGTTTTCGAAGTCTATAAAAGAGTTGAGGCACCCAAACACAGTTTGAAATAAGCTGTCAGCAACTACTGAAGTGTATGGGGGGAAAAAGCTGTTTGTTAGTCATTCCATACTGATAAGATGAGCACTCCTTATGCATGGAGAGCTTTGTGTGTTAGGGACCTCTATGTGCTGGTTTCTGGCTAACACTGCTATAATTGCTCAGGTTCAAGAGTTTTAAAAAAAGGTGGGAGAAGGAAGTAGTCTGGCCTTGTGGTTCACAAGCCTGGGCCTAAATTATTTTGTCTATGAACAAGCTGGCTGCAAGATCCGGAAAGTGCAGTTACTGAGCATTTGGGTGTCACGAGTCTGTATTTTCATTTTACTGCAGCAAAGTCTCATGCATCATCAGGATTCAAACGCAAAATGGTCTTATTTACAAGGTTTTTGTCACTACTCTTTGCTGTCTAAACCCATGTAACCTTTTGTTGCATGGGCAGAAAAAAATACATGCCATATTAACAATCACACAGAGAATCTGTAAAGTAGTCTCACACTTTAGAGAACGGAAGGAATGCCTGAATATTAGCGTGCATATTGTTTCAGTTACCTCCTCTGTGTCAGTGACTATAATGGGTTCACGATGAGGCAGTGAGCACCTGAGCTCTAGTATTCTAGCGGCAGCACCCAGACCTCAAAAGATTACGAAAACACTTCAAGGTGGCAGGAATCCTATCCAGCAAGACAATGAGAACGAGGACCGTGCTTAGAAGGGAAGAGTCCTGGGCACGCACTTAGCAAATGGCCTCGCGGCTGCTGCAATGCAAACTTAAAAAATACACAACTGGCCTGGCTAAGACACAGCCTAAGGCCTGGTCTATACTACCCGCCTGAATCGGCGGGTAGAAATCGACCTCTCGGGGATCGATTTATCGCGTCCCGTTGGGACGCGACAATCGATCCCCGAATCGGCGCTCTAACTCCACCAGCGGAGGTGGTAGTAAGCGCCGCCGACAAAAAGCGGCAGAAGTCGATTTTGCCGCCGTCCTCACAACGGGGTAAGTCGGCTGTAATACGTCGAATTCAGCTACGCTATTCACGTAGCTGAATTTGCGTATCTTAAATCGACTCCCCGCTGTAGTGTAGATGTACCCTCAGGGAACAGAATCAAAAAGAGGAAGGTCCAGAATAGAAAGTGGTGGAAACTACAAGTTGAATTAGGGACTTAGCTGGGGAGCAGAAAGATGTGAGCTCAGGTAAGGCTCTAAGGGGAAAATATGCAGCTAAAGAAACTAAGTTCAAGCTCTTCCATTAAAAAAGGCTACATGAAAATAGGCAGAAAAGAGTGACTTTTTATCATTATTACTGCATTTTCTTTGGAAAGGGAAAGACAAGCATTTTACAGCAACTTAGACTTTGGGTTGAAGTTGAGGGTGTGAACTGGGGGAAAAGAAGGACCTGAGGGCATGCTGCTGTGCGTTCCTCCAAAATAAAGGTCTTGCAACAAAACAGTCTGACATCAAAAAGGGATGTGGGGGCTGTTTGCTTTAACTTTGCTTTGTAATAAACAATCTTGAAGGTTCCTGTGTTTTTGGCTTTTTTTTCTCCAAAGTATTTGTAACAGAAGGGAAGCTCCACTTTGAGTTTTAAAGTTTACTTATTGTTTGGGTCAGTCATTTCTAAGCAGTCAGTAAGTGTCCGTCTGATTTATCTAACAAGAGACTAATTTGCTGCAGGCCGTCCATATAGCTTTTCATATCAACTAATACAAATCCCTGAATCTTACAGGGCTGGGAGTGTCTGTGTGGTTTCTTCAGTCAGCTCGCACTACAATGCTAAGAAAGCCCATACTGCATAATGGTTTTTAGGAGAGTATATGGTGGGAGAGTTGGTGTTTAGTTGATAGAAGTGGTTTGGGCCCAGCATAGAATATTACAATTTATTTTGGTGCTGTTAAGCCAGCTGGCCAAAATCATATTCACCTTCTCCCCCAGGGTAACTAAAGTTTAACAACATTTTGCTGACTGGTAAATTATTCTGAGAGTTGGGTAAGGCTGAGCTAAGCGGGGCCATATGCCTCAAAGCTAGCAATGACTATTTAAATTATCTATGTCAACAAAATATCTTGATCTGCTAAATATGGAAATTGTTTTAAAATGCTGCAGACTGTTTATCAGCATGGCACTCATCGGTGCTGTTCCCAGGGGAACCCCAGAGAAATGCACATTACCCGCAGGATCATGGCTGGTCTCTTAAGTGAGAATTTCTCTGGTTCATCTTTGAGAAGTCCCTGTAGTTTGTCTAGCTGGGCACTGGCTTTTGGGCCACGTGGGGTTAGCTCGGCTGCTGTGGAGCACCTGTAAACTTTCAGCTTGGTGTCATCAAATACAGTTTTCTGAAGCTGACCAGAGTCTTCATGTAGCCAAGTGTCCACTGAAAAAATAAAATAATGACAGTGAAGAAGTGTTTAAGCAAGGCTGGACTGAGATTCAAGAGAAAGGCATGCAATTACAGCTAAACACCCTTCCTCACAAGGTTTCATCTGTACCAGACCATAACGGGCAGCAGAGTAATGGCTAACACACACCCCAACAACGATCTGGATGCAGATTCATGCAGAAGATATGAAAATGAGTTTGGTCCTACTTGTTATTGTTCATATTCTGAACCGATCACACAATGAGAAGCACTCTATAGGCCCAGGACTTCACTAACAGGCATATTGCTAATCATACATGTAGTGCACTGGCAAAAACAGCACTAGAACTGACCCTAACAAGCACAATCAGTCTCATTGGCACCTATGCAAGTTCTAATCAGTCTTAATTATTTCTATGGTGTAAGTGGAAAATACAGAAACAAACATCCAAGTGTAATTCCATGTTTCAAAACAGTTTATCAAAACCAAACATTAAGAAAACTTTCTGCTCAGTGTGTATTTGTGTCAGTGGAGTTC
Organism: Trachemys scripta elegans; assembly: GCF_013100865.1. Taxonomy (NCBI): domain Eukaryota; kingdom Metazoa; phylum Chordata; order Testudines; family Emydidae; genus Trachemys; species Trachemys scripta. The sequence continues at coordinate 36,667,972 of NC_048304.1, forward strand.
ATGATACACCTGGGGGAGAATATAATGCCACGAATTGAATTTGGCCAGGAAGTTATAAATTTAAGCCTCCAATCCTCTCTGTTTCCAGTTAGCTAGTGGCGGAAGCAGTGTGTGGAGTGAGTCATGTAGCCTGGTGTTGGAGTCAAAAGATTTAACGGGATCTCTATGGGCACCTCCTCCGGCTTCTCTATCTGGCATTAGTTTTGGTCTGAGAGGTGGCTGGCTGCCTGACCTTTGCCTGAGTAACAAAAACAATTGTCACCATTCACTAAAAATAAAAAGGTCAGCCACTCAGTGGAGCCATTTTATAGAGGAATAAGCCTTGAAAGAGCCCCACCGCTCTGCTGTATCATCTTTGTCCAAAGGCAGACCCTCAAGTTCAGGAACTAAGGCCAAGAACTGCTGGGCATGGGAGGCAATAACAGTGTTCCACAATATGAAAGTGGTGCAGCAGCTACGATCTGATACCTATTAGCCTAAAGCAAAACCTTGGACTAACGATGCCTCACTACATGTTTGCAAGCTATACACTTGCTGGAGTGTCTCACTGCACTTTTAACAGGTTAGATCCAGAAATCCGTATACATAGGAGACCTGCATTAACAGCAGTTAACTCCCTACCAGACCCCTTCAGAGCTGTATCCCAGAGCAAGGTGTGGTATCCCAAAATCAGGGCCGGCTCCATGGTTTTTGCTGCCCCAAGACGCGAAAAAAAAAGTCGCGATCGCGATCTTCTTCAGCAGCAATTCGGCAGCAGGTCCTTCCCTCCAAGAGGGACAGGAACCCTCCAAGAGGGACAGGAACCCTCCGCTGAATTGCCGCCAAAGTGCCACCCCCTTCCCCTTGGCCGCCCCAAGCACCTTCTTGCTCAGCTGGTGCCTGGAGCCGGCTCTGCCCAAAATCATCAGATGGGCAGGTTTTTTAATGCCTAGACTTAAATCACAGGCCCTGGCATCTAACCAGCAGGACCAGCTACCAATGTTCAAGCCACAACCCAATCGCCAGATGCATTTAACACCAATGCACTAGCTACGCTAGGCCAGCTCCTTAGCCAAGAAACCAAGTGCTCAATTGAGGAGCTGCAACAAAAATAATCCGCCTCCTCAGGATATGGACCGGTCACAGACACAGTCCACTGCTGCAGCACAAGGCTAATGGACCTGCACAATTGTGAATGCACAAGCCCTGCCCGTTTCTCCCTCATCCCATCCCTCAAACTACTTGTGTGCCACATTCAAAGAGCCACTGCAGATCACAGGCCCATGGGCACAGTGATTGCAGTACCCTGGGCAGGATCTCAGCACCCTCACCTCATGCCTTGGCAGCAGAACCGGACTGGTCTCATTATGCCCAAAGCCCTTTGCAGGAGTTGCCCTACAATTTTACTGCAGAATTCCAACTTATTAGTCAGTCTAAACCACACTGGAAGTTAGTTACGCATGCACTTTTACAGATAGAGGCATAATTTCAAGACCAGAGCAACTGAAAACAATCCTCATAACAATCCCAATAACATAACAAGTGTATGTTAGAACTCAAGTTGAAAAAAAAATGGGGTGGTTAGATATTGAAAATGGACCAGTTACCTGCCCGATGAGTAGCAGGAGCTGATGCTGGGAGGTAAACAGGTGGCTTCTTGTAAAGATCAAAATCTATATGACGCTGGTCCCAACTCCATCTGTCACGACTCAGCACTGGCTCCAAAATGTTAGCAAACAGAAGGTTCTCCTGCCATTTCTAAATGAAAGTTGCATCTCTTTATGCAGTCATATTGCTGGCCACAGCAAGCAGTCACAAAAGTACTTCAGAAATCTTTCCAGGAAGGACAAGGATTAGGTCACATTACTAGGGTAATAGTTTGTAAAGTACCATATGTAAATACAAAGGAGACTCTATTGTCTCTCTGTGGGTTGCCTTTCAAGTTAAAATTTTTGATTCATGGAGGAAAAATGTATTTTCTAGGCGAATTACTGAAATTCTAGTGTGTAATGGAACACTGCCAGTAGCAGTTCCCTAACACCCACCCCCGCACAGAATAACGTTTGCCACACAGCTCGCAAGGAATAGTCTAATTACAAATTTGTGTCATCTCATCCCCTGTGATGTTAAAAGAATGCGCTCATCACTTTATTCAGATGCGATAACCTAGCAGAGGGGCGGGATCTAGCAGTCTAAGCAGAGGGACACCATGATCTGACAGGAACTCCGTCAGTGACTTACAGCAAATCACTCTATGTCTTTGCCTCAATCTCAGGTAAAAATGGGACTAGGAATGTATAGACCCGAGTCCAAAAATTGGCAGGTTCATCTCTCCCCTCGCATCACAGGAAGGACCACAGACCGAAAGCTGAAAGGTAGAAGGGGTAGGCTAGGAGTGCAGAGTGAAATAGTGGCTCCAGGGCACTCTTCAAAGTGACATGCTTTTAGAAGATGGGGGCAGAGTGTGGCAGCGACAATCAAGATGGAGTTCTAGTCAGAGGGCTGGAGCAGAGAGGGAAACCAAGGTGAGGAAAGGGCTTTCTCTTCCTCTCCATGACTGAAAAGTGCTACACCTTTGCTTTGGACTTGGGAAGACCTCTTGCACTTGCTGGCCTCTTAACTTGGGCAGGGCACTCTCTGCATCACTTTTCTGTTTTGCAGCAGCACATGCTACAATGGCATTCAGAATCCTTTCCTGCTTGACTGGCCGGTCACAGGGATGTTTAGAGGGTAAAGTGTTCCATTTAGTTTCTAGAACTTTGACATGGTAAACTCCCCCTGCCTCCCCCCCGGCCCCAATCTACCACTTTACCTCCCAAGGACAGCAATGGAGCTCCAGGCAGGGAAAGGGAGAGGGATTTACTTTAGCTGGGAAAGCAATTTTAATTGCTAAGGAGGCAGTGGATCCTGAATAAGGCATGTCATAGCTCTCGCTAATGATGTGGCAAGATGACTGGGATTGCATTGCTGAACAGAGGGATGTGACCCAAAAGCTGGCATTTCCACAGGTGAAATGATCATGAAGGGAAGGCTCAAGAATGGGGAGGATGGGTTGATTTCCTCCCCTCAAGCAGAGTGCAGTAGACTCAGCTCACCTTGTTTCTGAAGAGATACTTCTCTGCTGTTTGACACATGAGTGGATTTTCTAAAAGCCTGGAGGTATTTCACATCGTCAGCATTTCAATGACAAAAATCTGTTGTTTTGGGCTGAAACATGGGACAAAAACGCTCAGTGTAGCAGCAACTATTCCACTTCCCCCACTGTATGTGGAGAAAAATCAATTTGCTGGCTGTTAGCTTGATGCGTGCAGCTCTACACAGAGCTGTAAGTGGACGGGAGTGGGAGAGAGACTGGATTTCTTTTTCCTTTGATTAAAAAAAAAGCTGATTTCTGGGGAAAACACAATTTTGCAGGAAATTTGAGCTTACTATGAATGTAAGTATTTTTAGTATCAAGATGAATGTTTTTAAAGGTGGATCAGCTCCCTTGTCAACTCCAGCTGAAGTGCAGTGACACTGTGCATTCTTAATTAACGTTAGTAACATCTGTGAAGCACTTTGAAGAGGGAAACTATTATATGGACAGAGCAAAACAAAGCACTGACCAATGAGAACATAAAAGGACTGATAGTTACATATGGTACAGGGGAGATTATTTACCAGTGAAATCCCAACACAACTATACTGTTGTCTGATTGAAGCAAAGCTATGTTGTATCGGGCTTGATGGTATCTCAGGCATCATTAAGCAGCATTTCAAAGAGTTCCTCAGGTCTAAAGAAAAGTAAAGGGGAGTCCTAGAGACAGCTCAAGGACAAGCAGCAAGAGGCTGCTCCAGTGCTGGAGTACTTGGCTTGCTGGATAATACTCACCACAGCACACAGGGGAAGAGAGACCTCAGTTGATCCAGAAAATGTAGACATCTAATTTACATCAGATGCTGGTGGAAAAAGGACAGGTCCCAGTGGAAGCTGTTGGGTGCTGAGCACTTTGAAAACCTGGCCACTTCGTTTAGTTTAACAGCTTAATGAGAGCTGAGCTTTTTTGAAAATCTGCTTCCAATTGTAAGTGCCGAGCACTCTTCAAAATCTTGCCCTGAGCTCAGCTGTGCTGAGGAAGCAGGTGAGAGGAAGACTGTCTGAGGGAAGTATTCATTATCCTAGCTCTCTTGAAACTGTAACATCCTCAGGGATGGCTCATTCAGATGCAAGACTGAGTCCAATTTTTGTAAATAAATCCAGATACTGTCTTTTTTTTAATTCCCCTGGCTGAAATGTGAGTTGTATTCCTCCAAGAGAGAGAGCTCTTGTCTAAGCTGCACATTGAGAAAATTCCTATCCATACAGTCTCACCTGTGCTCTGGAACAAGATGACACTCAAGTGAGCGCAAGAAACAGAATTAAATCTTTTAGGAACCCAGATGGTTTAGCTTCCCTGAAGATGACATTCCAAGGTGCCCTGGTTAAATTCAGCTTTTGAGAAGAAAAAAAACAAAGGGATGAATCCACTCTAAGTGGTGGAAGTAGCACCATACCGAAACCAGGCTCTCCCGGAGTGGATTCTACTGGCTTTACATCTTCACTCTACTTTTCAGGAGACACGAATAATAAATTCAGCAAGCCACTATCCATCAGCATGACTCAATACTGAGATAGATGTTGTGCCCTAAGCAGCTACTATTTGAGTATGGCGAACCGGCTTCCCCTTTTCCTTCTGTTGGCACTGTCATGCTGGAGGTAGCGTCACTTATGCTGGGCTGCTCCTCTTCATCCCAGCAGTAAGGGCAATACAATGTCCCAGGTGACTCTTGCTCCCACATCGAGCATTGTGCTCTTCTCCCCTTCCTTTTGGTTCACTGGTTCTTGGGCCCATCAGCTGCTGCTTCTGCATTAGGAGCTTTCTTTCAGCTTGGCAGTTTTTGTCCTATGCTGGTCAGCTGCCTTGCTGTTTATTTAATCTCTTCAGTAAGAGGCACTGACAGCTGCATTGTATTGGATGGCTGCTGTTCCCCTAATAAGTGGCACTTCTTTGCGCCTCCATGAGAAGGCACATTCTCCAACAGTACAGATCAGCAGAACACATGGTGCTCATATTACCGGTTTTATTTCAGAAGCATTGTAATGCATATGAAAACTTAAAATGGGCATTAACTTTGTTCCACACTTGGTGTGTTCAATTAATTTGTTAGGACCCAACGACCCTACATGAAAATCTCCTTCTATTCCCTTTCTTCCCATCCCACCAAACCCAAATAATGCGCATGCATTTTATTTGACTGCATGCTCACTTTTCATATATACAGTGCTGCAGGCTGGGTAAGACTGTTCAGAACAGGGATGAATGAACTGGTCTAGTTGACAGTCCAGTAAAATGCTAAGGAAAGGGGAAAGTGAAACTATGAAGAGCAGGAAAGAATATGGAAAGAGGGGGCAAGATCAGAGGAATAGGAATGAAGAGGCATAGAGGGGGAGAAAGGGGAAAATGAGAAATAAATGACAGGGAAGGGAAACAGGCAAAAGATAAATGTAGAAAAAAGCAAAATGGCAGAGAAAGAGACAATATACAGAAGCTGGAAGACACAGAAGACAGTAAAGGTTAAAAAGAAAGAACAGAATAGGGTCCTGGTCCATGACTAGGTCTCCTAAACAGTACAGTCGTACACGTTACAATAATAAATGGAAACACAAAATGAGAGAGAAAAAAGAAAGCCACACAGAGCTATATGGTAAAGGAAACACCTGGGACTTTTTACATTTAGCAACTTTAACAGCTTATCATTTTTCTCCAAAATAATTTCTTGGCAGGCAGCTATTTGCTCACATTGGATAAAAGGAGTTTTAGTTTTGTTTGGCTACACTTTTAAAAGGAGAGTGTGGCACACTCTATGGACTACTGATGGTTTATCTAATTTAATTAACAAATACATCACCATTCTGATATGAAACCCAGCCCTTTGAAAAAAATGTACAAGCACACAGACACACCCCTACTAGTTGTCTATATTTTATATATATTGTATTTCTAATGAAAGAACTTCTGCAGTTCACAGACAAATGAATTCGGCCAGGTGAAGAGTAGATACAGGACCACTCTGTATCTGGTTTTAAACAAGACTCAAGATATAGGCTCAGACGTTTCAACCAACAGAACTGCAGTATGTTAACAACATTGGTGTCACGTTGGGGGAATAAAAGCATTTTCCCTCTAACCTCAAGCTGTATTTACACAGTGTACTACATCTTCATAGAGCCTGGAGGAACTCTAGAGCAGAACAAGGAACCAAGGCTTGCAAACTCATAGTGAGAGAGGCAGATCAACAATTAATTGAACTCAGAGCAATGGGAGATGCATAGGTCAGAGTACAATTAAACTGAGAGCACGTGAGTAATGGCACCAGCCCTGCCTACACTGGGCTAGCATACTATGATTTTCAGACCCGAGCTTACACTGGTACATGTGCAACTTTGCCGTCACACTAACGTCTGCATGCACAGATGACAAGTTTCATGTGCAAACCCATTTAGACAAATGGGAGGAAAGTTCATGCAAGTGACAGAATCTTAATTGTGCATGCAGATGTTCGTGCACCCTAACTACACAGAAGTAGAGGCTGGGCTGAGCCCTCTCCAAAAAAACCCCTCAAAACCTGTAAGACAATCTTCCCTTTTCTGAGCCTCCTGTCCTTGTTACTATAAGTTTGATACTAGAAAACAACTTTCTGGGGTTTACTACTTTAAGTTTCTAGATTACCTCAGTTAACTCCTTCAAACGTGTCTCATCAGGCATCCGAGGGTGCAGATTGGATTCAATGCAGCTCTTAAATCCAGGACATACAAACCCACTTGGTGATACCCACAAATTCTTGGATTTTGCAATAGATTCTTTGCGGACAGTGTCCAAATCCACAGGATCAAACATGGCTGACAGGTATTCGTGGCAATAAGCGAATCTCCTCTCTGGTTTCTAGGATGACAAATGTTTTATGTTAACATGAGTTCCCCTCTACTGGAGATCACCACAGCCCTGGAAAGTATAAAGTAACATCAACACCTATTGTGTCCGTTCTACTTACATCTAAAAATAACCAGAGATTAACCAAGTAAGACAGTCTGAAAAAACCTGATTAAGTACTTCAAAAAATTATTTTCTAATCTTATTTTGCATCCCTATCCTAGCTGTGGATTTAAAGATAATGCAAGTAAAAATTGTGGAATCATTAGAAAGATTTGATGCATTAGTTCCTTATATTTATTTATATGCATCTCCAGATCCTCAGCTGGTGTAAATTGGCATAGCTCAATTGGGTTCAATATGGCTACTCTGGTTTACACCACTTGAAGATTTGTCCCATATCATACTAGAGATGTTGGTCTCTCCATAGTTAAGATTAAAGTTGGCCTTCCATTGTAAACCCACTTTTGATACACCCCAACAAACTTTTACAAAACACCATCAATCCACTCTAATTCCATAGGCAAGATTTCATGTCAAGATAGAATTTTTCTGGAAAGACTGAGGCCTGGTCTACACTACGATTTAGGTTGACTTTAGCAGTGTTAAATCGAATTAAGCCTGGACACGTTCACACGACGAAGCCCTTTCTTTCGACTTAAAGGGCCCTTTAAACCGGTTTCTTTACTCCATCTCCGACGAGGGGATTAGCAATAAAATCGGCCTTAGTGGGTCGGAATTGGGGTAGTGTGGACAGAATTTGATGTTATTGGCCTCCGGGAGCTATCCCACAGTGCTTCATTGTGACCGCTCTGGACAGCACTCTCAACTCAGATGCATTGATCAGGTAGAAAGGAAAAGCCCCGCAAAGGTTTGAATTTCATTTCCTGTTTGCCCAGCGTGGAGAGCACAGGTGACCATGCAAAGCTCATCAGCACATAACCGTGATGGAGTCCCAGGATCGCAAAAGAGCTCCAGCATGGACCGAACGGGAGGTACGGGATCTGCTCGCCATATGGGGAGACGAATCAGTGCTAGCTGAACTCCGTAGCAGTAAACGAAATGGCAAAATATTAGCAAAGGTCTCCAAGGCCATGAAGGATGCACAGCAGTGCCGCGTGAAAATTAAGGAGCTAAAGCAAGCCTACCACAAAGCCAGAGAGGCAAACGGAAGGTCCGGGGGCAGAGCCGCAAACATGCTGCTTCTAGGCGGAGCTGCATGCCATGCTAGGGGGTGCAGCCACCACTACCCCAACCGTGTGCTATGACTCCGTCACTGGAGAAACACACAGGGAAGCGGGTTCGGGGTACGAGGAAGATGAGGATGAAGATAATGTAGATAGCTCACAGCAGCAAGGAAGCGGAGAAACTGGTTTCCCCAACAGCCAGGATATGTTTATCATCCTGGACCTGGAGCCAGTAACCCCCGAACTCACCCAACGCGTGCTCCCAAACCCTGAGGGCACACAGGGGACCTCTGGTGAGTGTACCTTTCTAAATATTACACATGGTTTAAAAGCAAGTGTGTTTAATGATTAATGATTAATTTGCCCTGGCAATCGCGGCCAGTACAGCTACTGGAAAAGTCTGTTAACGTGTATGGGGATGGAGCAGAAATCCTCCAGGGACATCTCCAGAAAGCTCTCCTTCATGTAATCCCAAAGCCTTTGCAAAAGGTTTCTGGGGAGGGCTGCCTTATCCCGTCTGCCCTGGTAGGACACTTTACCACGCCAGGCCAGTAGCACGTAGTCTGGAATCATTGCATAACAAAGCATGGCAGCGTATGGTCCCGGTGTTTGTTGGCATGCAGACAACATCCATTCCTTATCGCTCTTTGTTATCCTCAGGAGAGTGATATCATTCACAGTCACCTAGTTGAAATGGGGCGATTTTATTAAGGGGACATTCAGAGGTGCCCCTTCCTGCTCTGCTGAACAGAAATGTTCCCCGCTGTTAGTCACGCGGTGGGGGGGAGGGGTGAAGTGATCATCCCCGATAATTGGGTGTGGGGGGGAGGGGGATTAGTTCGGTTTGTGCTGCATGTTAACCCGGAAACCACAGCCCCTCCTTTTACATTGCAAACCCATTTTAAATGGCCAACCCAATGGGTGCTTGGTATGGGAAATGAGGGCACTACTGTTTGAAACCATTCACACATGTTAAGAAGGTTAAAAAAGCCAAAAGACTGTGGCTTACCATGGCTGCCTGCAAGCCGAAATCTGTTGCCTGGCACTGCGTGAGTGATCTCTCACACCAAATCGACCGGCCCTCAAGATAAGAGGAAAAATGCGACCTTGTAACGAAAGCACATGTGCTGTGTAATGTGAACAGCAAAATTTAACGTGAAAGAGTGTACCCATTGTTCTCTAAAATGTGTCTTTTTTAACCACCTCTCCCTTCTCCTCCACCAGCTGCAAATGTTTCTCCTTCACAGAGGCTAGTGAAGATTAGAAGGAGAAAACGGCGAACTCGGGATGATATGTTCACGGAGCTCCAGATGTCCTCCCACGCTGAAAGAGCACAGCAGAATGCGTGGAGGCAGTCAATGTCAGACTACAGAAAAGCACAGTATGAACGAGAGGAGAGGTGGCGGGCTGAATCACGGGATGAACAGAGCAAGTGGCGGGCTGAAGATGATAGGTGGCGTCAGCTTGCAGACAGAAGGCAAGAGTCGATTCTCCGGCTGCTGGAGCATCAAACTGATATGCTCCAGCATATGGTGGAGCTGCAGGAAAGGCAGCAGGAGCAGAGACCGCCACTACAGCTCCTATGTAACCAACAGCCCTTCTCCCCAAGTTCCATAGCCTCCTCACCCAGACGCCCAAGAACACGGTGGCGGGGCCTCCGGTCACCCAGTCACTCCACCCCAGATGATTGCCCGAGCATCAGAAGGCTGGCCTTCAATAAGAGTTAAAGTTTTAAACTGCAGTGTGTCCTTTTCCTCCCCTCCTCCCCCACCCATCCTGGGCTACCTTGGCAATTATCCCCCTAGTTGTGTGATGAATTAATAAAGAATGCATGAATGTGAAGTAACAATGACTTTATTGCCTCTGCAAGCGGTGCTCGAAGGGGGGAGGGGAGGGTGGGGTGGTTGGTTTACAGGGAAGTAGAGTGAACCAGGTGGGGGGTGGGCGGAGGGTTCATCAAGGAGAAACCAAACAGAAGTTTCACACCGTAGCTTGGCCAGTCACAAAACTCGTTTTCAAAGCTTCTCTGATGCGCACCACGCCCTGCTGTGCTCTTCTAACCGCCCTGGTGTCTGGCTGCGCGTAATCAGCGGCCAGGCGATGTGCCTCAACCTCCCACCCCGCCATAAATGTCTCCCCCTTACTCTCACAGATATTGTGGAGCACACAGCAAGCAGCAATAACAATGGGGATATTCTTTTCGCTGAGGTCTGAGCGAGTCAGTAAGCTGCGCCAGCGCGCTTTTAAACGTCCAAATGCACATTCCACCACCATTCGGCACTTGCTCAGCCTGTAATTGAACAGGTCCTGACTACTGTCTAGGCTGCCTGTGTACGGCTTCATGAGCCATGGCATTAAGGGGTAGGCTGGGTCCCCAAGGATCACGATAGGCATTTCAACATCCCCAACGGTTATTTTCTGGTCCGGGAAGAAAGTCCCTTCCTCCAGCTTTCGAAACAGACCAGAGTGCCTGAAGATGCAAGCATCATGTACCTTTCCCGGCCATCCCACGTTGATGTTGGTGAAACATCCCTTGTGATCCACCAGGGCTTGCAGCAGCATTGAAAAGTACCCCTTGCAGTTTATGTACTCGGTGGCTTGGTGCTCCGGTGCCAAGATAGGGATATGGGTTCTGTCTATCGCCTCACCACAGTTTGGGAATCCCATTGCAGCAAAGCCATTCACTATGGCCTGCACGTTTCCCAGAGTCACTACCCTTGATATCACCAGGTCTTTCATTGCCCTGGCAACTTGGATCACAGCAGCCCCCACAGTAGATTTGCCCACTCCAAATTGATTCCCGACTGACCGGTAGCTGTCTGGCGTTGCAAGCTTCCACAGGGCTATCGCCACTCGCTTCTCAACTGTGAGGGCTGCTCTCATCCTGGTATTCTGGCGCTTCAGGGCAGGGGACAGCAAGTCACAAAGTTCCATGAAAGTGCCCTTACGCATGCGAAAGTTTCGCAGCCACTGGGAATCGTCCCACACCTGCAGCACGATGCGGTCCCACTAGTCTGTGCTTGTTCCCGGGTCCAGAATCGGCATTCCATGGCATGAACCTGCCCCAGTAAAACCATGATTTGCACATTGCTGGGGCCTGTGCCTTGTGAGAGGTCTATGTCCATGTCAATTTCCTCATCACTCTTGTCGCTGCACTGCAATCGCCTCCTCGGCTGGTCCTGGTTTTGCTTTGGCATGTTCTGGCTCTGCATATACTCCAGGACAATGCGCGTGGTGTTCCTAGTGCTCATAATTGCCGCGGTGATCTGAGTGGGCTCCATGATCCCAGTGCTATGGCGTCTGGTCTGAAAAAAGGCGCGAAACTAGTATCTGACGGACGGAGGGAGGGGCAAGTGATGACATGGCATACAGGTACAGGGAATACAAATCAACAAAGGTGGCTGTGCATCAGGGAGAAACACAAACAACTGTTACACAGAATGGCCCCCCCAAAGATTGAACTCAAAACCCTGGGTTTAGCAGGCCGTTGATTTCACGGCGGGAGGGGGAAGCAAATGAATAAAGAACAAATCTATTTTTTACATCTTAAGCTGGCAGACGACGGTGCAGCATGACTGATAGCCCTCGGCATCTTCTGGGTGCTTCACAGAAAATACTGGGCGCTTGGCAGAAAATAGCATACTACGACTGATAGCCATCATCGTCGAGACTATTCAATAGGACTGAGCATGTCTGCCCAGGTGCCCATGATTGACAGCCACTGCAGTATGATGACGACGGATATCAGTCGTAATATACCATCTTCTACCAAACGGCAAGGGGCTTCTGTTGTGTGCAATGCAGCCCCATGTCTGCCAGCCCCAAGTTGGCCAGCATCCAGATCGCCGATGAATGCTACCAGTCATACTGCACCGTCTACTGCCAAAAGGCAATTAGCTGCTGCTGTGTAGCAATGCAGTACCACGTCTGCCGGCACCCAGAGGACATATGGTGACGGTGAGCTGAGCTGAACGGGCTCCAGGCTTGGCGTGGTATGTTGTCTGCACAGGTAACCCAGGTAAAAAGGCACGAATCGATTGTCTGCCATTGCTCTGACGGAGGGGGAGGGGCCTGACGACATGTACCCAGAACCCCCCGCGACACTGTTTTGCATCATTCAGGCATTGGGATCTCAACCCAGAATTCCAATGGGCGGTGGAGACTGCGGGAACTGTGGGATAGCTACCCATAGTCCAACACTCCGGAAGTCGACGCTAACCTCGGTACTGTGGACGCAGTCGCCGACTTAATGCACTTAGAGCATTTTATGTGGGGACACACACAATCGGCTGTATACAACCAATTTCTATAAAATCGGCTTCTATAAATTCGACCTAATTTCATAGTGTAGACATACCCTGAGGCAAAAGAGGCCTGAAATTTGGAAGACATTAATGCACATTTATTTAAGGGATGATTCAACACCCATTGAAGTCAGCAAGAGTCTTCCCACTGACTTCAGTGGAAACTGGAGCAGGCCCTTAATTTGTTGGTCATGATGAGGCCTGCTGCCTTTGGTAATGTTAAAGGGTTTAAAGGGTATTATTTATGGAGTTATTAAAAGCAGTTTATGCACCTATGAGAAACTTTAGAAACCCGAAGTATGGATGTTTGATTTTTATGGAGTTCAGGAAATCCACACAAGAGGAACTTCAGCTTCCTAAACATCACCTATTGACATGTGTGCTTTAAGATGGTGCAGATGATCTTTTGTGGAACTTTCAAAGTTGCTGGAGGGTGTGAATTTTCAAAGGTGCTCAGCATTGGCTTTAACTCTGCCGCAAGTCAACAGTAAAACTCCCACTGACATCAATGGGAGCAGGGTTAAATCAACATTGAGCGTTTTTTAAATCCCATCTGAGCTGTGCGGAATGATCCAAGAAGTTTGCATCAGGCGAGAGGGGACCTCCTAAGATCCATAAAGTGGAGGTGCCTTCCTAGAGGCAGATCTGACTCAGTCCTACATCCCCAAATTAAGGCAGTAATTTGAAGTCTTTAAGTCAAGACCTGATCTCTTTCTCACAGATACATTACAGCTCATACAGAAATTATGGATTCAATACAGAAATTACTGGGTGAGGTCCTCTGGTCTGCGTTATGCAGAAGATCGGATTAGACAATCACAATGGTCACTTCTGACCTAAAAAATCCAGGAAAAAATAAGTTAATGCAGACAACTATGTGGATTTACACATAAGACCATAGTCCTCTGTGGATGATAAAGAGAATTCATTAAACATGATGTATTTATTTAGCTTAAAGAAGTACTTTTGACCCAATGTCCCAGTGTAAAGTATCACTTCACCCGACAACTGTGCAGTGCCCCCCCCCCCACAACCTCAGAGGTTGCTGCAGTATCTATGTAATTTGTAAAGCGTCTCCATATGAAAAGCACCATACACATATAAAATATTATTACAATACTTTACTTCCTACTGAACCAGGAATTCTCTTTTGCCTATGATAGTGAACGTTAACGACTGCTGCATAATCAGGATAATACTAGCATAAATTCTACTGCATGGAGATATATTCAGTTAGTGCCAAGGAGTTAAGTGGTGGTGAACATGGTGTTAAATAGGATTTTATATATATTATTCACACATACACAAATATTTGATTACATTACACACGTGTTAAAGGATGTAGAGTTAAGTGAAACATCTTTTCAAACTACCTTACATTGTATATAAAATGCATGAATATTTTATGGTAGCTCAGGTTCTCTTCTCAGTTATAAACCTGTGGAACTTCATTGATTTCAGTGGGATTAATTGGTGTGAGAGCAACATTTTACAAAAATTAGTAATATTGATGGAGTGTGTCTCAGAATTTAATACAATTCTATGCTCCCATCCCACCATTGAACAGAGTTTGGGTCCCAAACCATCAGTGGGTCTAGAAGGGTCTAGGTGGACTACCTGTCACTGCCCCCATGATACCCCACCCCACACATGCCCTGGAAACACTCCACTCTATGCTCTCATTTCAGCTGGGCCAGGGCAGCAGGGAGCAGCATGATGAGTGGGATGCAGCCAGCAGCGGCACAGAGGAAGCAGCCAGAGCCAGCACGCGAACAGTCATCAGCCTGGTAGCGAATGCGGCCCAACTGCAAAGAGAAAGGGGCCAGCTGGTGCTGAAGAAGGGGGCGTCACCTCACCTTGATGCAGGGGAAGACTGGGACAGTTTGGTTCCTTTGCCAGGAGGAGAATCTGTGGGGTGTTTGGTGTCTGTTTCAGCAAGACCCCTTAGCCATAAAAGGATCTTTGAGAGGCTAGTTCTCTCCAAAGACGGAGATGGACCGGAGGGCTGTTTTGTGCTTTGTTTCATTGTAGTCCTCCACTCTCACTTACAGGGGTGTAGCAGGAGCCCTACTGGAATTCTCTGTCCACTTAAGGGGACAGAGTGGAGACAGAGAGCAAGAGGGGGCTGGGCTAGAAATGGGGATAAAGGGCCACCCCACCCCACTTTACATGATGTCTGAGAGAGAGAGAATACATAACCGTGAGTCCCCAAAAAAAGACAAAATGCAGTTGGAGGGTCACCTTAGTAAAAAGGTTAAGAACCACTGTTTTAATACAAAGGGCACTAATGTGAATCTATTTGAAGCCGCATTTCTGTCTCAGTATTGGGTTTGGTAAGCCAAGTCTACTCAGTCACACACAATGAAACATTCCACTATACACGTGCTGTGTCTCAATCTTACCTTTGCCAGCTCTTTACGAAGTTGCATCTTTGCCCGTTCTGCAGAATTCAGATTCTGAGAACTGTAGTTGTAGACCGACTTGCCGTCATCAGGAGAACTCCTGATGGCTCTGAACTTTGGCTTTTTCACTTTCCTACTGAGTAGGTACACGGCATCAATGTTAGTCTGAACAGAAAAATTACACAGCAGTTTAGTGTAACGAAGTTTAACCCTCATGATAAAATAACTGTGCTTCCAGATACACCAACAGAGCTTCCTCCATTGGCCATCACCCCAAAAGGGGGCACCTTAATAGACCTTGAGGCGTCATCTTTTCTGATGACTAGGGTGCTAGACACTCAGTCTGCTTGTGCAGAAGCCACTCTGCAGAGTCTCGGCAGTTCCTCAGAGGTGAGTGCCCACAGCACAAGACCTCATACACATGGTTCTAAGCAATGGTGCTGCTGGGGTGACATTTGCTTGGCCGTGTATGCGCATGTGATGCCAAGGGAAATAAAACCCATCAATGCATTATTTTATTTCTACAAATCTTCTATGTTAACACCAAAAGCAAGAAGTTCCCACCTCATGTCCCTTTGCAAACAGCCTTGCTGGCATGGTATAAATAAACCCTGATGCTCTTTTCATTGATTTGAGATAGCCATACTGGGACCCTTTGTGGCCTTTGAGGAAATAATGTGCCCCTCAGGTGCTAGCACAAATGAATATAGATTGTGTTTACATGACTTACCATCCTCTGTTGACTTAGAAAGAAATCCTAACATGTTATAGGCATTTGGCTGCAAAATGTTTGTTTTGTCAGAAAGGTTGAAAGTCGACATTAGCCTACAAATAAGAAGGAACGTTCCTGTTTTTCTATAGCAGACCTTTCTGCCAGACTTCTCCACTGCGTACCCAAAAACTACAGAATGGGAACTGGTTATGTACTTCTATGGGGAAAGTTGCATATTTTACACAGATAATAAAATAACCCTTTTTTCATTTGTACATAGTTCTCAGGGCTAGGCTCCCTGATCCTTCTACGGGTATGTCCACTCTGCAGCTGGGACTGTGCTCCCAGTCCAGCTAGACAGACTTACGCTAGCTCGACCCAGGGTCGAATGCTTCTGAGCTCAGGAAGCTAGGCCCAAACCCCCACCAGTCCTGCAACATCCACTCTGCTATTTTTAGCACAATTCTGTCTAGCCAGGCTGGGAGGGATGCTCTCCCCTGCAGTGTAGACAAACCCAGGGACGTTACAGCAGCATGTAACCAGGATGCTTACATGAGACTGCTTCCCTCCGGGACTCCCACAACTGCCCCTTTATCAACAACAGACTCAGTAAAAACAACACTAAAGTGTCCAACTTATTGTAACATGGACAGCACGAGTACTCACAAAGCAGGGTATTGGGAAACAGGAATGGAACTTTACACACATGCCAAGGGAAACCTTTTTTATATTAAAATACACACAGGAAATACACATTCAAAAGAACGCCTCACAAACAAAGGATGCTTATTAGTCCTCAAATAAATGTGTTCTTAATAACATGACCTCAACCTCTCAGATCTCCCAGGAAAGCTTCTCCGGATGACATCAAAGATGGTTGGGAACACTCTTGGGCCTGGTCTACGTTACAGGGTTAGGTTGACATAAGCTGCCTTGCACTGACCTAGCTGTGGAAGTGTCTTCACTTAAATTTGGCTCCTGCTGACGAAGTGCCTCTCTACACCGATTTAATAACACCACCTCCTCGAGCGGTGCAGAGTCACGGTCGATGTAATTAGGTTGCCACAGTGTCAGTGTAGCCACTGCATTGTTTACATTGACAGTTATTGGCTTTCAGGAGCCATCTCACAATGCCCCTCACTGACAATACAATCGGTACAAATGTTCCTGCTGAGGATGCACACCACCGACACAAGGAGCTAAGAGTGCGCGCGCACACACACACACACACACAAGTGATTTTATAACTGCAGTGGCTGTATGCCAACAGAACTTTTGTAGTGTAGATATGGCATTAGGCTCAGCCTGCTTTCTTCTCAGGCAGTATATGGAGAGGGGCTGCTTCCCACCATGGCAACAAGAGCCAGAAGTTCTATATCCCTTCCCTAACTACTTGCGTGGGGCTCTGTGCTTCACTGTCCGTGCCTTTCAGCTATTCTCAGGTGGTAGTGAGTATCATTTCAACTGCTAGCTAAAAACAGCTGGTTGGCACAAAGCACCTGCGTCTCCTCCTCCACTAAGGGCAAGAGACGGCATCATTTGTGCATGGTAGGTTCGCCTGTCCTAAGGCACCTGAAGCCTGGATTAGAAGCTGAGGCAAGAACAAGGAACAACATGAAAGGGCAGAGTGCTTGTAGGAGAGAAAAAGGCAAGGAAGAGAAGGGACCAGCCCAAGCTAGAATAAGAACACTATTAAATAGTTAACCCACCTCCCTCTTTGCTTTCATGTATGCTCTCTTCATCTGTAACCACTATGCTTTTTTCCCCCGACGAGCAGTCAGTTCTGCAATACACCTTGTGCAGTAGATAAAATACTGCTGATCTTGTCCAATGGATGGCTTTATTAAATGTTTCCAACTCTAAAAGACTATAGTTCTGGAGAGGGTAGGGGGAATTAAGGTGATGCATTATTGTGACTATTAGTATTGCTTCAAGTACGATAGTTCTACATCCCACACAACTCACCTGGATGTGGTCTTTGTAATGCTGCATTTTATCTTCCATTTCCTTTTTACACTGAATGTACTTTTCATTGTGGTTATCCAGTAAAGAATGCATTGCTCCTTGTTTTATGATAACTTTTCTGGAGTTTTGCAAAGCAAATGGGGAGACTGAGGGCAGGGAAGGTCTTTGTATAAACAAATCCTCCTTAGTTAGGGGAATCCCAAATTCCTGACTCAAGACTGTGATCATTTCTGCAGAGGGCAACAGACCTCTCTGAACGACATCCCTTAACTTCTTACTGTGGCAGAGATAATCAAGCCTACAAACACAAGCAGACAGAATACTTCTGTAGATTATCACAAAATGTACCAAGTTTTATTCTGATCACATAACAAGCATTAAACTATTACTCATGAAAAAGCACACAGTTCTATCTTAACATCTTCTTGCTAAATGAATGGGGCACTTCAGTTCACTTACACTGGCACTTAGCATGACCCAACTGGAAAAAGGCGGCATGCTAAGGATTTATCAAAAACTACTAACAATATGCTACGAGAGGTCCTAAGGGGAAAGACTGAACAGTGACTTAAAAAGTTAGATGTTGACTATAATTTAGCTAGAAAATGGGTGTAAGTAGTAAAGCTGTATTAATTGGACTGGTCAGGCATTCATTGTATGATAAAGCAAACTCCCTTTACAGGATTGGTATATGACCTACATTCATTGTACACTGAAAGCTAACTCGGTGCCAAGTATTCTCTTTTACCTTTAACACCCATTTCCTGACTACCTTACAACACATGCGTAACACCACAATTCATGCCACTGCTAAATTTGTCAGATCCTCAGTCCCTCGAGTGGGGCACAGTGGACCTTAAAGTTACTTTAAGGCAGCAGCTGAGGATTGGCCTAGCAAGCCAGCTCTACTCCCGCTCCACTTGGACCCCCACCCGAGAAAAAGGATGTTCCAGGGCTGGGGAGGGACAAGGAAGTGGAGAGCAGGATGGGAGAACATTATGCCCTCTGGCAGCCTTGGCTGGAGGAACAGCCCCTTCGGAATCATTTTCTGCTGTTAGGCCTTGTCTACACAAAGTTGCACTGGTTTAACTAAAATGGGTTTCAAACCTGATTGAATTAAACCCCTATGTGGGGTTCACTTTATCCTAAGATAATTACTTATCAGCTTAAGCTAAATTGACATAAGACAGGTTCAAATCAATTTTGAATGCGTGCACATAGGGCTTTCCACCAGTTTAACTAAATCGGTTTAAAAAAACATACTGGAGAGCAAAGGAAGCAATATACATCACACACGTTTTGCATAATATAATAAAGTGACTGTTTTCCAAATGAACCATAGCTGTTACTTTCTGTGCAAGTTAGACAGCGAATTCCCTATTGTATGCAATAAGAATTATTAAACTAAAGAAGTAAGGTTATTGTCAAAACTAGAGACAGAGTTCTGCTCATTCTTTTGTCCATATGCTTGATTTTGGACTGAGGTTAAAAGTTGAACATTTTCACACTCTAAAAATTTAGAATTGTAAAATCACTGCAATGAGTATATTTTCCTTAACACTGTTTCTGAACAAAATATATAAAAACTAGTTGATAACATTTAATCACACAAATTACAACTGCTTTAATGACTCAAAGGTTTTGCCAGAGTTTCTTTTTTATACTGATGTTTCAAAACATGTTGTTAAACAGAGTTAACAAGTATGTCCAGCTGATGTACTGAGAAGCAGAAGTTTCAATAATGGATGCAGGAAACTGAACTATAGGATGACTTGAACACAATACAGTAGAATCCCGATTTTTATGATCTTATGTACGACCTGTTATAGGAGCAATTTTTTTGCTGCTGAAGTTGTCATTCTGCTGCCAAATATAACTTCAATCCTTCAGTCAACATTCAAGCGCCTGTAAAGGTTTGAAAGGACTGAGAAATTTGGTGACAAAAAAAAGAGATGCAGTACTCCCAAACTAATAAAAGTCAAGCACACTATACATTTGTTACCATTCGTTACGTAAACCATCAATGACCGATTAATACATTAATTTATGTGCCATATCTATTCTTATTTTGAGAGTTTCAATTTTATAAGCTCTTCAATCAGTTCACGAAATAGAGGTTCTACTGTACATGGCAGCTATACCTGACTCCAGACTTTATTTGCAGCCTTCTAAGATGCTCTCTCTGAGTTTATGACAGCGAGTACTACAGAGCATATTGACTTTTCTGCAGCTCCACTTCTCACTAGCACAGAAATGACAGCTGTATTTTAAGCCACTCTGACCGCCATGTTTCATACTGACAGCCTTTCAGACATTGATTTCCACTGAAGGAACCTCAGCTACAATTATCAAAAGCACTGCATAGCTGCTGCTCCATAAACCTGGGATAATTTTTCCCATAGAAGATAGACCATAATAAAGTTGCTTCAAGAAACAAACTATTACGCACCTATTATCAGCAGAATTTTTCAACATATATACAATGTGCACAGTGTGTTATTCCCTGGCTCAAATTTTGGCAATTTCCCAGGATTTTGTCCTTTTGCAGTTTGCTGGCAAGCTTCGTTTGAGGAGATGAAATCTTTTTAAGGACACTGAGGTGACACTTAGCTTTCAATGGAAGTTCTCACTAAATTCCTTTCCTCACTTATTGGTTTCCCACAGAAAACATATACAAATATAACAAATTTTGGCTACATATATAAAGACAGTCTTCATAGAGAAAGGACTCAGGACCTTCAAAAGCAAAACTATAGTCCTTCTACCCCTTGAGCTAAACTCCAATCACTGTCAGTAAATAACAGGCTCTTAAAAACTTACTTGGCCAGCAAGTAGAGCAGCGGTTCCCAAACTATGAGTCATGACCCCAAATGGGGTCGCACCATTAGCAGATTGGACCTGCAACCCCACAGGCCAGATTTGGCCTGCAAGGTGATGGGGTCTGCCCCAGAACGTGCCCAAAACTTCTCCACAAGTGCCGTGCCAGAAGGCCACCATTTTGATCTAGTGGTGTGCACAAGGTTACGCTGGGTGGAGACCACCATTTTGTAAAATGTCAGCCTCCTGGCCTGGCATCTGTGGAGCAGGTGAGGACATATTGGCTGTACTGATGCTATTTTATCATTTGCACCATCCGGCTGTGCAAGCATCTAGTCAAGAGACTTGAATCCAGAAGATCCTTATCTGTGGACAGCGGTCTTAACATAGCATCCTCTCTGCTTGAGTGGGTAGCCTGTGCTAGCCTTTTCTGAGATGGGAATCTGCAGTGGCTTGTAAGCTCCTTAAGGCAGAGCCCATGTCTTCTTTTATGCCAGCCTGAATACCCTGCAGGCATGCAATAAAGAACCATTGTAAGTTACTGTTTCTGCGCTGCCCTACCATCACCACACAGGGTCTTTCTAAGTCCAGGCCTCACTTGCTTACAAGTGAATTCCTCTTTCTGATTTGTGATAAGAGGCACAATGGACTCATTTTTATGCAGAGTATCTGCTTCAACCTCCAGCAGAGAGTCTAGTGATGCATTTCTGAACAGAAAACAAGAGTGCAAGAAACATGCTTGCAAATCTGATGAGGCTTTCTTGGAGTATGGCTTCACCAGTGTTTTCGTCAAGAACAAAGAAAGGCCGAAATGCCTGCTATGACACACGGTGTTATCTAGCTAAAGCAGGATGCCTCATAACCCTTCACAAGGAACACACAGGGAAACCAAGGTCATTTTTCCAGCGCTGGAAAGAAAAACTTTTGCATCAACAACTGCAATTCAAGAGATCCATGTCCATCTCTGACCACAGTCAAAAGGCATCATTTCAGGTGAGTGACTGCATTCGGTAAGCCAAGGAGCCTCACACAATTGGAGAGACTTTAATTTTGCCAGCTGCACTTGATATGGTGAAGATAATGTATGGGGAAACTGAGGCAAACAAACTCAAAGCCATATCACTCTCAAACAATACAGTGAAGCAAAGGATTAAGGAAAGAACAGCAGATCAGGAAAACACACTGGTAGAGCATCTGCCAAACACGTATGCTTTTGCTCTTCAGGTTGATATGAGCACTGAGGATTGTAATGCACATTTCTTGGCTTTGTGAAATACACAAACGCAATTCTCCAAGCCATTCTGTTCTGTATCCCTCCTCTCGGACATGAGATGACACAAGGAATGCTGGATGTACTACACAGGCACATGCAATATAAAAATATCCCGTGTGATCGCATGGTAGGCTTTTGTACAGATGGAGCTCCCTCTGTCTATGGCAGGCCACAAAGCAGGTGTATGTGCTTTGGTAAAGAAAGTTGCTCTGTCTGCTGTGTAAGCTCACTGCATGACTCACAGAGAACAGCTGGCTTTTAAAGCTCTGAGTCCAGAGTTAGGTGAAGTTTTGCAGCAGATCTTGTCTATTGTGAACTACATTAGGTCTTAGCCTCTACACGTGTTTCTGTTTGCAAAACTGCATGAAGACACAGGGTCTGATCATTACGTGTTGTTGTTCCACCCTGAAGTTCGTTGGCTATCAAAAGGAAAAACACCGGGACAATTTTTTGAACCAAGACATAAGCTGCGTGCCTGTGGGATGGACTGCACAAGGAGTGAATTCATTGACTTTCTATGTGACCAAAGGAAGATGTGCTTTCTTGCCTATGTCACTGACATATTTGGGAAACTGAATGAACTGAATACGGGTTTGCAGGGAAAGAACACCCACATGCTTCAGCTGAGTGACTGAATCACAGCATTCATGAAGAAAAGTATTTTCTGGAAGAATAATCTATTGAAGACAAACTATGAATTCTTCCCACAGCTTTGCAAGTTCCTGGTTAATTTTATTGTCATTCAGCCTCCCACACAGGTAATGGCTAAGCATCTCAGCCAGATGGGGGAACAGTTTGCATCCTTTTTCCCTGACTGGGACATGACAAAGTGAGTGCGAAACTCCTTTCTTTGCAAGCCTAATGCCATAGAACTGCCAGCAGGTGCAACTGAACAGCTCATTGAAATTTCCTGGGATTGCTTCTTGCGAGGAACATATGCCCAGCTTATGCTCCCAGAGCTCTGGTTCACTGTCAAGAATGAATATCCTGCACTCTCAACACACGCCTTGAAACTGATAGTACCATTTGCGAACATGTATTTCTGTGAGGCTGGATTCATCCCACATGTGCCAATCAAGTCTCAGTATCAATCTACCACTAATGTCACATTGGAGATTAAATGTGCAATGTCTCAAAGCCGCCAGACTTTGAGAAGCTGTGTCGCAACATACTAGCCCATGTGTCACATTAGAGAGCATTAAATAACATACTTAATATGTAAATTCCCGTGGTCACTATGTTGCTTTGTTTTTGTCTAGGGTCACAGGAAACAGTAAGTCTCAAAATGGGGCAAAAAGTTTGGGAATCCCTGCAGTAGAAAGAAACAATCACATGCACTAAACAAGTCGGATGCATCAAAGCCTGCATGTGCTATTGGCAGACACACACTGCAGTATTCAAGACTGCAGCAGCCACTTGGAAATGATACTCAATCAAGCACAATCGTGTGACATTTTGTATCTGAGTCACTCCTTTGTTGCAAGGTTACAAGAAATGCAAAAAGAAACGTGGAAGCCACTAACAATGTTCTCCTCCTCTCTAGCTGGAAATAACAGCTTTGCCATTTAATCTGAATGCTTATTTGGTGAGGCTTCACCATAAGCACTGTAGGTGAGCAATGTGGGAGTTTTATCATTTGAAATTGAGTCCTCTGAAAGAAGTAACAAAGGCTGGGTGCTCTCGCTATCTCAGGAGTGAAAATCCCCAGTCATTTCAGTGACAGCCAGGGCCGGCTCTACCATTTTTGTCGCCCCAAGCAAAAAAAAAAAATGCTCCAACTGCTGCCACCCAAACTGCCAAAGCGCAAAAAAAAAAAAAAAAAAAAAAAAAGCTGCCCGGACTCTGCCGCCCCAAGAATGGACGGAATGCCGCCCCTTAGCACGTGCCGCCCCAGGCACATGCTTGCTCCGCTGGTGCCTGGAGTCTGCCCTGGTGACAGCTGTGTGGATTTTAGTTCAGAAAATAATCTGAATGAGCCAGTCTATTGACAGCAGGAACTAAAAGTATCCACTTGCTCTCTTCAGCCTTCTAAGCACCTGAATTGCTTATTTCAAAGATGGATAAAACCCATTTCCTATTTTTCAAAAGCAAGGTTTTTTTTGTGTGCTGATTTTGCATAACAGATGACTTTCTCTCCACATTTTTCACAAAAAGTAACATTTTATATTTGCAGCTACACCCTCACTCGCTCTCTCTCTGTCCAGACTGTTGTTATGCTTTCTAACAAACTAAACACACATTTGGGATACTCTGAGGCGAACAAGGGTGAATATAGCCATATGCTGCTGAACTGAGCCTGAAAGCTCCTCTTTCCTGACTGCCAGGGACCTGTGTTTAGAGCCTTCCCTGGCTTGTCTGAGTCCATGACTGGGCCTGTCGTCCTCAGCCTTGCTCCATTCCTTCACCCTATACACCTGAAGGAAAGCTAAGCAGGGAACAAACTCCCAGCCAGTGTTCAGGTGGGACACTGCACCTGTCACAAGACAATTTTATTTCCTTTTTTCCTATTCTAACTCTCCTGCCCCATAAGGAATAACTTCATGTCCAGAGAGGGGTGATTTCAAAAATTATTTGAGGGGCAGGAGCAGGTGGAGAGAGATGAACTGGCACTCTAATCCCCAGAGACGAAGCATGCCTCATTTGCATCGTGCTCATCTGCCGTATTCCCATGCCTGATCTCAAACCTAAAACTCACTCTCAGTCCCACTGACCTGCTTTCTTTGTGAAAGAAAAACCAAAGGCATTAATTATCGTATCAAATATTCACACTATTTTGGTGATGCTTCAATTATCAGTTTCCTGACTACAAATCTAGGAATGGTCTCACCTGGACAAGGCTTGGAAACATGCCTGAGGAACCATATCCCTGACATAAAGGAGAGGTTGTCTTGTTATAGAAGAGAGGGGTTTACAGAGGTGGATATGATACAGGATCGCTTCCAGGTCTGTATACAGGCGCTGATGGAAAGACAACTGTGAGTTATATAATATATCCAACCTTCCATTTTCAGTTCTGTGAGTCCTGCAACAGAGCACCACAAAAGCAATGTTACAAAACCAGTCTAGCTCATGAATCCCACAGTGCTGCAGCATAATCCCTTATGAAAAACTGTCTTGTCTTTGTTCTTGTAGATGGAACCTGTTACCATTCTGACACTTTATGCCAAGGGTTTTAAAATAACAACTTTTTTTTTTTTTTTTGCAAAACACCTGCCATGAATTATTATAAAAAAAAACCCAGCCTCATATTTAACCACACTATGTAATATTCTGTAAGGAAGTTTACTAGAGTACCAAATTTACCCTTATTATAGTTACAAAAATGGTACAATATCAATTACCAGGGTAGAAACAGAATCAGAGATTTACATGATCACAACAAGAAAGGACTTTTTTACTGAAATAAATCATTTCAACAATTTGAAGGGAACAAGCATGCAAAGAAAAATAAATAAATTAGGAAAGCAATTAATAATGTTTCTGTATTCCTTCAATGCTTAAAAAAAAAGAAATGAACTCTTTTTTAAATCTGGAAATCTGAGGAAGACCCACATTCACTACAAATCCTGTAGGAGTTATATAAGCGAAAGGGGAACCTTTTAGAAAAGATTATAAATTGTATATGGTGTGTGAGTGTGTGTGTGTGTCTCTCTCTCTCTAAAAAGTCAATGTCCCCATTCATTTCAGTGAAATTTGTGTGGGGTTTAGCCCAGAAAGTAATCTGAACTTTCTAATCACAAAGTACCCAAATTCTACCTGCAACCTTCTGAATATCCCCAGGTTTAAAAGTATCAGAAACTCACTGTGCCACTCCAGTTTGTATCTATGTGCCCATTACTACACTACAGTATTTGTGTTACTTGTCCAAATATTTAAAGCGATGAATACATCCTTAGCACTAAGCTGCCATGGAAAGAATTCTTATGGGCTCAATCCTGGATTGAAGTCAATGGGAATACTCAAATAAGTAAAGATTACTCACAAGAGTAAAGCAGGTTCAGAGTTGGAAAGTTGGAGTGGGGAGGCAGAAACAGGATCCAGACTTTTTTTACTTCTAGGACACTAGTTCTAATCTAGACCAGACTGAGACTGATCCCAAATTGTTACCATTTGGTGGCCCACTTGAGACTATAAAACTCTTTTTAGTCCACTTCCCAGCACACAAATTGGGACATTACCCAGTTTCACGGCTTACACCAATTACCGTTAATCCTTGGTCTCAGCCTCGGCAAACAAAAAACAAAATGTTTTAGTAGACAGCAGAGAGGCCAAGGACTGAATAGACACAGGGACTGAAAATTCAGCTACCCTACTTTGAGGTCAGGGGAAAATATGACAAACTCAAAGGCCACCCAAGAAAATTCTCATAGCAAATTTCAGAACTTATATAGGATGAAATATGAACACAAACATTTGTTTAGAATTATGTATTATGAGATAATCTGGGTAACCTGAGCATTTGAAAATGTATGTTTTGAGAGCAGGAAGACAGAAAATAACAAACATTTTAGCCTGAGGGCCATTACTTTAACACACAGAAACAACACTCAGATTTCATGTGAAATACTCTTGAATGTCATTAGAAAGTCATTAGATTGCTTGAGTTTCCCTGTAGAAAGAGCCAAAAATCTATAGTCCACAGGGAAAGAATTATTTGGCAGGTTTGCTGTTGTGTGAATAAAGAGGAGACTTTAGTCTCCAGTGAAATCAATATACCACCTTCCACAAATACTAAATTCCCCTGGAAAAGATTTGCAATGCATTTAAAAGGTTGTATTTTAAGAGGGTTGCTGTCAATGCTAATGTTCTTATAGGCAGTTTATCTTGAAAAGAATGAAGCAAAAAAAAAAAAAAAACTTTAAAAGTCCATAGGAAGTGATGGGCTTATTAAAAACATTAGTTACCATTTCTCTTAACATTAACATTTCAGTCCGGAGGCTAAGTACAGTATATAATTGCAAGCCCTGGAGACTGAAATCCTTCTTGGGACAGCCTTGGCAAAATGCAAAATGTCAGAAAAAGAAACTAGTCCACACAAATTGTAGTACTTTTTTTCTGCATGAAATGGGGAACATACATGCACCCACACAACCCCCCGATCTTATGGACCTTCGGGAGAGAAAATGATACACCTCTATCCCGAAATAACGCGACCCGATATAACATGAATTCGGATATTCAGTGCTCGGGGGGGGAGAGGGAGGGTCAGGGCTGCGCACTCCTGTGGATCAAAGCAAGTTCGGTATAACACAGTTTCACCTATAACGCGGTAAGATTTTTTGGCTCCCGAGGACAGCGTTATATCGAGCTAGAGGTGTACATTGTACTTTCACACACAAAAAATCCCCTGAAAATACATTTTTTAAGTACTGGGCAACGAATAAAAATGGTTTAAAGTATTAAGTATAGTTGTGTGTACCGTGTCTCATGGAACCTGTAGAAAATTGTAGCACATTTAAAAGACAATGTTGAGGCAAGAGCTGCAAGATAATTGAAATTACCTATAAATTTCCAGGTGTACCATATATTTGCACAAACAGATTTTGGATAAAATTTTCAGAAGGGCCTAAGTGACTTAGGAGTCTAAGCCCCATTTTCAAAGGTGATTAGGTTCTTAGGTCCTTTTATAAATTTTACCCCTAGTCTCAGTATGGGTGCCTTTTTCATCTATATTTGGAGTTCATGACAACATTTCACCTGCCTGTGTTACACATCTATCATACTGTCCAAACAACTGCCAAGAAGGCATAGCCAATCTCAAGGGTTCTTTACATATTTTTAATTTTTTTTCCTTATACTCCTTCACTTATACTAATCTCAAGAAAACTTGAAATTGAAATATTTAATTACTAAATCTTATGTGTCTTCCATTATGTAGGTACATTGGTTTGTTATTGTACAATTAGCCAAGAAGACAGAAAGAAATTCTAATTAGCAATTCATTAAACGTGTTTCTACAAAAATTGTTATCAATGAAACAGATACCTGCCATTGTAACAGTGTGATGACATGATTTGATACACAGGAAATGTAGCTCGGCATCTGAATTAGAGATGGGCTCAAATAAACTGCAGATCCAAACACCCTCAAACTTTAGGGAAAGTTGGGTCTGAGTCAAAACTTTGAGCTCAGGCCATGTCTAACTTGAATGCAGAAGACAGGCAGGAAAATGGAAAGTTTAAGGAAACTTCTATTATTTAGAATTTTACTGAAGAAAATAGTGTGGTTTATACAAGATACATAGTAGCTTAAAGTGCCGTGTTGTAAATTTATAGTATTCTTCTAATCATAGCCCTCTATGCACTGAAGGATTATCAGATAATTGATAAAGGTGTAAGGGTCAGTCTTCAGATTTTGACCCAGGCATTGGGTCAAATTCATATCTTGTATAACTCCAGAGACAACACCAGGGACGAAATCAAACAATTGTCTTTACAAAAGAAAAAAAAAATCAGCAACATTTTGTTTAAACCAGTTTAAATCTAGAGGGAAATAATTACTGAAAACATTAAACTATCTTACTTATCAAATTGCTGTTCCCACAGTCTCTTGATTGCTTTGTCCTTTAATCCTTCCAAGACTAAAAGATGAATTGTTCCATCCAGAATATGAAAACCAGTAATGATATCCAGCTCAGAAATTTCCTTGGTCGCAGTTTTCAGTTTGAAAGTAGCAAGAGCCATCTGAATTACTTGTAGAGGATAAGAATCCAGTTGGAGGGCTTCAGCATTAATTTCTGTAATCTCTTGCAGCAAATCATGTAAGCAAGGTGCATTATTGTAGTCAAAAATATAGATAATGCAACCATATGGGCAATCTGCAACTTCAGTGTCAGCAGTTTCTGCCTGCAGACCTAGCGGCACAGCTATTTCAACTCTTACTTTCAGGACTGAGTCCGATTCTAGATAATGTCCCATAGGCAACGGAGAAGTCTGAGGGCCAGCCACTGATCCCAATACTCCCATCATTTTTTCAGTCTTACTATCCTTCTGGCAGCCAGGATCTGGAACTGAGCAGCTATGAATGGGCACACTGATATTTAGATACTTTTCACCTAGTAGTAGGTCAGTTAGACTGACTTTAGCTACCCCATAGGGATGCCATAAATTGTCCTTTTCTGTAAATGGATTATAGGCTGTGTGTTTGTAAGAGACAAGACCCACATTACTCAGCTCTCCATCATCTTGCTCATCACCAAACAAAGAGGGTTTTTTAATGTCCTCTGCCATTTTTCTGTCCCGGTCATGAACCTCAATCTCCAAAGGTGGTCCTCTAAAATACTCACGCAATTCCCCAGGACTGATTGTCCCTGTTAGAATCACATTGACATCTTTAAAATAGATGTGAGTTCCATGGGTTTGCCCTTGCGTTTGATGAGGAGGGAGGTTGTGAAATTGGTATCTGCAGTATGTGGGAACACAGGTCGCCTACAGAAAAACCAAGGAAGAAATTGAAATACCTGTAGGGCTAACTTTTCCCTTCCCCTCACCTTCCATCATACTTTTCTAATGAGGAATGCTGAAAAAGCTCCTTTTGCAAACAGTCAGCATACAACTCCTTCAGTCATCTTATAGGGAGCTACTGGTGGGGACTTTTACACAACACCACAGCTACCTAAAGCCAAATTCTGAAGCAGCAGAAATGCTGAGGGAACAGTTTGCTTCTGAAAGGCAAGGTCCTTTGGGAGGCAAACCGATACCATGGACCAAGGTCCACCACTGGGACCTTGCAGAGAGAACCACGAGCGGTCAATGCAGCAGCAAGTGAGCAAAAATGGCATGGAAGGGACAGGAGTAATGTGTGATGATTCCCTGGCTCCATTCAGACATGTTGTTTGCCCATCTGTAAAATGGGATCATGTGCTTTGAACTCTAATGTACCATTTCAGAGCTAGGTACTATTATCAGTATAGTGCTCCTGTGTAAACCTGGCACGAAGGAAAGTCTGACGTACCCTCTATCCTCAACAGCAGTGACTCTCCCCAAGCCAATGCCATGAGTTACTGGTGCAGAATACACTAGACTCTGCATTTTATAGTCCAAGCACAAACTTTACTAAAGTTCTCCAAGGCAGTTAGCAGGGCATTTTGTGTGAGGTTCCTTGACTTTAGAACTTACTCCCCTCTTGGTTCACTGGAATCTTATTAACCTTCAGTATCAGGGGGTAGCCGTGTTAGTCTGTATCTACAAAAACAACAAGGAGTCTGGTGGCACCTTAAAGACTAACAGATTTATTTGGGCATAAGCTTTCGTGAGTAAAAACCTCATCCGAAGAAGTGTTTTTATTAACCTTCAGGTACACTGAAAAGCCCATCTTTATTCTCAGGACACTACAGAAGGGACAGGATGGGGACTGGAGTGGTTTATATTTATGAGTGGTCCTTTAGTACAGTTACTCCTCACTTAAAGTCGTCCTGGTTAACGTTGTTAAGTTGCTGATCAATTAGGGAACATGCTCGTTTAAAGTTGTAATGCTCCCTTCTAACGTCGCTTGGCAGCCGCCTGCTTTGTCCACTGCTTACAGAAGAGCAGCCCGTTGCAGCTAGCTGGTGGGGGCTTGGAACCAGGGTGGACCGGCAGCCCCCCTATCCAGGGCCGGCTTCAGGCACCAGCGCAGAAAGCAGGTGCTTGGGGCAGCCAATGGAAAGGGGTGGCACGTACGGTTCTTCGGCGGCAATTCGGCAGCAGGTCCCTCAGTCTCTCTTGGAGGGAAGGACCCGCCGTCGAATTGTCGCCGAAGAATGAAGCAGCGGCGGTAGAGCTCCCGCCAAAGTGCTGCCGATCGCGGCTTCCTTCCCCCCCCCACCCCTTGGGGTAGAAAAACATGGGAGCCAGCCCTGCCCCTATCAGCTCCCCGCTCCCCTAAGTTCCCTGTGCTGCAGCCACCCAGCAGGCTATCAATCGGCAGTTCAGCTGTCCCTCCCCCCACTGCCATGTGCTGCTCCTGCCCTCTGCCTTGGAGCTGCTCCCAGAGACTCCTGCTTGCTGTGCAGGAGAGGAAAGGGGGGGGGGCTAATGTCAGGGTGTCCCCCTCCCCCCTGCTCCTGCACCCCGCTTACCCCTTCTCCATAAATAGCAGGGAAGGGAAACGGATGGAGAGAGACAGAGAATGCTTGGGGCAGCAGCTGCTGTCTCAACTTACTGATCCACTTAAAAAGACAATGCACTTAAGAGTGAGTCAGCTTACTTAAAGGGGCAGTGTGCATCTCTCTCTCTCTCCCACACACAAGGTGTGTTTCTGTCTGCTATGCTGTCTCCCCTCCCTCGTGTTCGTGTTGCCTTGTGTGAGAGGCTACATTAACAACAATGTGTTAATCCTTGAGGGCTCATCTGAGTGCTAGTTCATCATTTAGCACCAAGGCATTCCCTGGGAAATATCCCTCCCTCTTCCATCCTCTAACTTCACCACCTCAACCAAGCTTCACAATCATCATAGCTGTGAACAGTATTAAATTGTTTGTTTAAAACATATACTGTGTGTATATCTATATAATATAAAGTTTTTTGTCAGGTGAAAAAAAATTCCCTAGAACCTAACCCTCCCTATTTACATTAATTCTTATGAGGAAACTGGATTCACAAACATTGTTTCACTTAAAGTCGCATTTTTCAGGAACATAACTACAACATTAAGTGAGGAGTTACTATACTAGTGCTTTTCCCTGTTACTTTCCAAAAATGTAGAGCCAGCTGGTCTGAAATCATGCATGGACTGCATTATGAAATTCCACCATGGAATTCGATGTGTCATTACAAAGTTCTGTAAGGGTGGTTACGCTCTGGAATAGACATCCAAGGGAGGTTGCGATATCCCCATAACTGGAGGTTTTTAAGACCAGGCTGGACAAAAGCATACCAGAGATGGTCTAGATTTGCTTGATCCTGCCTCAGTGCAGGGGCTGAACTTGAGGACCTCGCAAGATCCTTCCCAGTCCTACACTTAGGATGTAAGGTTATTAAACCCTTTGATCAACATTTCCAAAAGTGACTACTGATTTTGTAACTTTTTCAGAAGTGCTGAGCTTCCATAATTCCAAGAGAAGTCAATGGGAGTTCTGGGTGCTCAGCATTTCTGAAACATCAGACTCCAGGTTTTTCAAAAACAACAAAGAGTCTGGTGGCACCTTAAAGACTAACAGATTTATTTGGGCATAAGCTTTCGTGAGTAAAAACCTCACTTCTTCGGATGCATAGAGTCCGAAGAAGTGAGGTTTTTACTCACGAAAGCTTATGCCCAAATAAATCTGTTAGTCTTTAAGGTGCCACCAGACTCTTTGTTGTTTTTGAAAAACCTGGAGTCTGATGTTTCAGAAATGCTGAGCACCCAGAACTCCCATTGACTTCTCTTGGAATTATGGAAGCTCAGCACTTCTGAAAAAGTTACAAAATCAGTAGTCACTTTTGGAAATGTTGATCAAAGGGTTTAATAACCTTACATCCTAAGTGTAGGACTGGGAAGGATCTTGCGAGGTCCTCAAGTTCAGCCCCTGCACTGAGGCAGGATCAAGCAAATCTAGACCATCTCTGGTATGCTTTTGTCCAGCCTGGTCTTAAAAACCTCCAGTTATGGGGATATCGCAACCTCCCTTGGATGTCTATTCCAGAGCGTAACCACCCTTACAGAACTTTGTAATGACACATCGAATTCCATGGTGGAATTTCATAATGCAGTCCATGCATGATTTCAGACCAGCTGGCTCTACATTTTTGGAAAGTAACAGGGAAAAGCACTAGTATAGTAACTCCTCACTTAATGTTGTAGTTATGTTCCTGAAAAATGCGACTTTAAGTGAAACAATGT